>NC_133376.1:35191633-35224751 GCF_049309525.1 Garra rufa
CAACCTGCACTTCAGAACAACAACTTTGTTTCGGCAGTGACTTTTAGCATTTTCCTACAACAGCGTCTGACATGTTTAGGTTTTATTTGCCATGAGAAAGTGACGTAGGAAGTAGGAAAAATCCTACACAGAATTTATTTAGAGCAGTCTGACTGACACAGATTTTCAGAAATGTGATTTGAATATGATTTCAATCCCCATATGGATGTAGCTTAAAATGGATTTGTAAAAAGTGATATTTTGCCTTTTACACTTTCTAAATATGGTCGGATTCCAAATAGATATGCACAACAATCAGATTTTAACTGACAGCCTGAACAAGGCTGTAGTGTTTAAGCAGTTTATGCAACAAACCGCTAATTGATCCATATCACACTGTATCAAATGGCAATTTTTAATATCTACACTGTAGCCGTCACAGAAAATATAAGGCCAACTTTGATGTAATGATGATTTTGTATAAATAAGATCACTATAGAAGATCTAATGGGACATGTTTCCACCACAGCCCACACTGCCTATGCAAGATCCATTAAAATATGGCTGTTAATAAATTTGATTAAATGTCAAATATTATTAATTATATGGACCAATGCATTTTTTTTAAAGAAATTAATAATTTAATCCAGCAAGGATGATATCCTGAACTTTCTACTCATCAAAGATTCCTGTTTCAGTTTTCAGACTGAAGACTGGAGCAAAGGCTGCTGAAAATTCAGCTTTGCCACCACAGGAATAAACTACAATGTATAAAACATATAATACAAGTCCACAATATTACTGTTTTTACTACAGTTTTGATTTGTTGTTTTGGTGAGCATAGGATACTTTCAAAATCAGGTGTATATTGCACATCCAGTGGTATTTATTTTTTACTTCTATATGGCACAATTCTCACACTTGATTAATACTGAATAAAATGCCACATTTTTTATTTAATGGTGTGTATTTTACAACCTGCTACATGCCTTGCAAAATCATATCCTGAAAAATTGAAAACTGGATTTAATTTAAATTCAAAGAGATGCTTTGTATGTTTCTTCACTATAAGCCTTATCCATCACATTGGAATAACTTGTATTTATTTTAACATTCGTTAAATAACACTAAACAAACAATTAAAGCTCAGTGCTGCTCAATCTTTGCTAAAAGCTGCTTGTCTGAAGAAACCTTGAAGAGCGACTGCTATTTTTATCTCAACAACTTCTGACTCTGTGCCCAATCAGATATTGACTAGTATGCCCATGTCTAGACCTAACATCTCAGAAGCACAAATGGATGTTTTTAGTCAAAGCGGGTGGCAGACTTTGAAAGCAGCCTTTACGTCTGGGAGAGTATTTGGAAAGAGGCAGACGGAGGGTGATAATGGATGAAAATTTTCTTCTGACCCCATTCACTCTCCCTTTGTGAGTGACACCTGTCTCTCAAAGTGATTGGTGCTGCTGACACATCCATATAACAAGGCAACAGAGGAAGATGAGAGAGAGGAGTATATTAAAGTGCATCACCATGCACGAAAAATGTTAAAGAAAATAAAAGATAAGGGGCAAAGATAGAGGTGAGGCTTCAAAGCGTGACAGAAGTGGAAAAACAGAAATGACAGATTTACTTGCTTCTATTTTGAACATGCGCTTTCTTCCTTGTGAGAACACATTCACTGAAAGCAATATCCCGCTTCTAATTCAGTTCAGCTGCAAGAAAGCTTGATTTTCTCAAGCAAAGACTCACAGAAGTATCAATCACACCCTATCTAGTTTTTCATGTTAGCATCAACACAGAATAAAAAGAAAAATAAATAAATATATATAGCCACAAGCAACAATCCAAGAACGTGTGGAGAACATAATAGATTTAATGAATGCATAAGGCCAGTTCTTAGAAAACTGGGTAAAATCATCCTTGTGGAAATACTGCACTTATATACAAATGTCCATCATGATTGACCAATCACAATTTGAAATAATGACATCTAAAATTTGATCTTGGCAGCCTGATTTTAGGCATATGAATAAGATGCATGAAACATTCACTCAATAAAAAGGTTAAGATGGCTGAATCTCATATTGAATTAATTTCTTCTAATATTTATATTAAAGGCTGTATGCTATGTGCTATGTATGTTATTAGAAATGCCACACTGAATGCTTTTCTTCATATGATAGAAATTTCTATTTATATGATAGAAATTTCTTCAAATATTTATTTTGTAGATTTCTATTATATTCAGAATTCATATTTTCTAACTTTCATATGGCAGACACAGTTATCGCTAGCATGCTTTTAAGAACATCATACTGAAATCTTAAAAACATGAAGATATTTACATACTTCTAATATTTATATTGTGGTCTCTCTCATGGCAGTATGCTATTTAAAATAGCATGCCAAATTCCTATTTTGTAAATTTTATATGGCAGAAACATACAGGTATGTTATTAGAAATGTCAAACTGAATTATTTGCTTTATATGATAGAAACAGCAAGAGCAGTATGCTCTTGGTGTATTATATGGAATAGCATATCTTCATATTTACATAGTGTGCTATTTAGAACAGCAAACTGAATTAAAATCTTTATATGGCAGAAACAATAAAATCAGTTTGCTATTTGGAATGGGATACTGAATTCACATCTTCATAAAAGTAAACATGCTTGCATGTTATTCAGAATATCATAGTGAATATCATACAAAAAAAATTTTTTATGGTAGAAAAAATAAAAGTAGCATGTGTAGGATCTCAGCACGAATCAGACAATTCAGGCGATTTGATTAGAAGTTTTGAAACACTTCTACACACCCAAATTCCACAACAGGCCCAGCATGATAAGACTCCTGTCATAAAATTTGTCATTTGATACCCTGGTGCCTGCCAGCTTGAAGCAAACCTAATCAACTAACTAGGAGCTTTAAACAACTTGCAACATTAACACAAAAAACACTTGCTGATAATCCTAAGGAAGGAGATTGTCAACTTGGGGCAAGTAACCAAGATTAAAGAAATGCACATCATGAACATCACATTAGGAGTATCATTAGAGATGTTGGTTGGTGAGCTCCTCCCACCCAGGGGACACAGACTGAAATTCCTTCTACACCCTTTTGACCTGTTGTTCCTCACAGAACACATCCTTACATTCACAGTATGGCACAGGAAACTTTTTACATAAACACCCAAAATTATGCTAAAAAGGACTCAAGAGCAACTCCTCATTTCTATGCACAACTAATCAAACATTTATGTAACCCACACATTTGCCTATTATGTTTTAATCACTTATTGTGTATGTCCTTTTTAATAAGTATTGAATAGTTTAATGGTTTATATTGGTGTTTGGTATGCCTGAGCGTGAAATTGCATTCTTGAAATGTTTCTATAATTAAATTCTTTGTAAAAATGTATTTTAGTCTTGTTATCAAAATCATGTCCAAATTTGACTCTTCAAAGAGCGGGAAAATTGGGACCACGGGACTGATAAGATAACATTGTGATTTATGGTTTGGGCGGAGAAACCAGCAGTACCCTGACTAAGGACAATGTTTTAATTGGTCAAGACACCATTTGGGATGTGTTCAAAAGCTGAGTTTAAATACTCAGGACACCATCAAATCTCTCTCTTACTCTCTTACTCTTCGTGTGCTTCGTGCCGCAGCGTTTCGACGCTGCTGTTAGCGTTCCTTCGTCGAACGCTCCCTGGCCTGCATGCCAGCTGCTCCTCTAAAGGAAACATGAGGAGATCGTTACACTTCTGTCTTTTACTTTAATTCTTTTATTTCTTTCCGTTGAGAGTTTCGTGTTCTAGTTATGTTTTGCCGCGAGCCGTGACCCAAACGTCTGTGCTGACCTGAACATTAACCAGCGCACAACTCCGCATCCTCAGCCAAAGCCCAAGACATCACATCAAACGACCACCGAACTTCCATCCAATCTGCAACCTCGGGAAACCCCTTTCTGGAACGACGCGACGAAAGGAATTCCCTCAACACAAAGGCAACGCAAGTACAACCTCCAGATTCTAGCTGAACTGGTGCATTTGATATAAAGTTTAATAACCTCTTTCAGAGACTCAATACGAGGGTTGATTAAGTGATTGATGGTTGTTCAGGTCTAAGCAATTGCACATATTGCTATAAACTTGGGACTTCATATTTTAATTCCTTTAAACTCATTCTTTCCTCACTTTCTCTTTCTGCAACCTGTGTGAATGCGTGTGTTTATGTTAGATTAGTTTGTATGTGTTAGGTTTATCCAATAAAATCATATTTTTATTAGAAAAGATAAGTATCTTGTGTTTCGTGCTTACAAGTTAATGTCTTAAACTGCCGATCTTGCTACTGTGCTAATATATAGTATTTTCACTATATTCTGGATAATAATATCCATTGCAGAGTTACGTTGTATGGCTAGTTCCATGAATCGCGTGTCGACTCTGAACAGCCGTAAAACAGCGACTCTGTTCAAATTCCCTATTGAATCATATTCGATTCCCTTTGAGCTAAATTTAAAATGTAATAACCCTGCACATGCTAGTATGCCAACAGCATACTGAATTACAAGAACAGTATGCCAAACTCACATTTTCTACCTTTTATATGTTAGAAACAGTAAGAGTAGTATGCTAACTGCCTGCTGAATTACTTTTCAAATATTTATTGTACAATTCACTTTCAAAATAGTATCTAGAATTCATATTTTCTAACTTTCATATGGCACAAACAGTAAGAGCAGTATGCTATCAACACTTAATCATACTGAATTCTTTTAAACATATGAAGATATGGCAGAAACTGAATATTGTATGCTAATATCTCATATTGAATTAATTTCTTCTAATATTTGTAGTATATTTATTTTCTCTTATGGTAATATGCTATTTAAAATAGTAAGCTGTATTAATATATATATTTTTTTAAGTTTTATATGGCAGAAACATGCCGGTATGTTATTTGGAATAGTATACTGATTTTGTATCTTCATATCTTTATATGACAGAAGCAGTAATATGCTATTTAGAACAGCATACTGACTTCTTATATTTATATTGCAAAACAATAAAAGCAGTGTGCTATTTGGAAAAGGACACTGAATTCATTTCTTCATAAAAATAAACATGCTACTATGTTATTCAGAATATTATACTGAATATCATCCAGATCTTAATTTTTTATGGCAGAAAGAGTAAAAGTAGTATTCCAGCATGCCAATCGCCTACCGAATTCATATTTTAAAATATTTATATTGTATGCTATCCAGAACAACACAGTAAATAATAAAATTAGTATGCTTTTTGGAATATAATACCAAGCAAAAAGTAGACTACACTCTTAAAAATAAAGGTGCCATAGAAGAACCATTTTTTTTGTTCCACAAAGAACCATTCAGTCAAAAGTTTTGTTAAAGAACCATTTCTTTCTTACACAAAGAACCTTTTGTGAAACAGAAACGCTCTTTAGATGTTAAATGTTCTTTATTGGTATCGTGAAGCACCTTTATTTTAAAGAGTGTATGCCCAAAAAAATTTTACTCAGCACCTCAAAAAAATCTTGGTATTATTGCTGTTGGTGCAAGGCAGCTTTAAAAAAGTGTTTAATTTACCATAGACGGTTCCTCTGTGACTCACACATCCTGCACAGATAATCAGGCACAGCCTGGACAACGTTTAATTGGGATTTCAGTGGGAATGAGCCACGGTGCTGCACCGAGAGGCGATGTCCAGCTCGCGTCCACTGCTGTCGGAGCAGACAGGCATGCGATCTGGTGACTGGCACATGCTGTGCCCACGCGCTTCCCGTGCCATAAAAACCGAAGACGGCGCTAGGAAACAGCGGCCGGGAGATTAGCGTGGCAATTATCTGTGAAGCAATTATCAGCCGGCGAGATGAAGACGACTGCTTTCCAAGGTGTTTCTTTATGTGTTTAATAGCTGTAGTTTGATAAATTGTCAGAGCGAGTTTGTACGATGCTAGAATTCACGGCTGACGGATCTGTTTGAGGTCTGATACGGTGAGAACTCAATTAATTAGGAGGAGTTTTTGTCTTTTCATTAACCTGCTCTGACACTTTCTACAAACTACGCTAAGATTTAAGATGCCACCAAATTAACGAGGAGTGTGCAATTGAGGAACATGGTGAATACCTGCCAGGAAAGGTACTAAGACAGATTCAGTCGGGATTCAGCATAACATCCATGCAGGCAGATGTGTGGAGAATTGCGTGGGAGGAGAAAAGCCACAATGTTTTCGCCTGATGAACATGTGTCCTTTGACATTTTTAAAACTTCTTTCGGTGTATGATCTTTTTATATTAACTGAGTGTGACATGTCATGCTGTATCCAGGCTATTTATACACATCTTCAGTGGCAGATTAGCAGATTAGCAGTTTGACTAACAAAAGCAGATGTGCTTTGGGAAACGATTACCGATGCACAGTGACACCCAGGTAAGAGCAACACAGGATGAAATTCATTCAGCTCTAAACGAGTCGAACAAATAAAAGTGAATGTTTTATCACATGTTGCACATTTTTGGCATCTGTTCACACACAACTTACACTCTAAACACCTTAAAGATTTCTCTCGCACCCTCGGATTCTCATAAACACGACGCCCGCTCATTGCTCTGCTAATTTTCGCGTGCTTGCACTCTCTGAGACTATCTCTCACCTGATTCATCATCAGACTTGTTCTCGTTCTCGGAGTCGGTGAGGGTGAGAGCTGAGTTCTCCCGGCTGGAGAGGCCAGAACTGCGGCGGGACTTGATGTCTTGGCCGGCCCACAGCTGGATGGCTCGCTCAGGTGATATCGGGCCCTCTGGGTCGGAGTCTGCATCGGAGCCGGCGCTCAGAGAGTAACCGCGTTGCAAGAGGCCAATGTCTGGGCAGTACGCGTTCTGATGCGGGGCCGGTTCACAAATGCCAAGCTCGGCTAGAGTAAAGTTCCCTAAAGTGGTAAAACAAAGCACAGTCAGTCAGTCGTTTGGTGTGCATGGAGGGAATGGCCTGAGAGAATTCACTTCTGCTTCTGTGAAGAAATCAAGCTATTTACACTGCAGCTACACTATAAAAAAAATAAAGGTTATTGTTGGCATTAATAGTTCTATGAAGAACCTTGAACATTCGTGGAACCTTTCAAATGCAGAAAAAGGATTAAATACAACCCACTGTTGGGTGAAATACGGACAAACTCAGCGACTGGGTTGTTTTAACATAACCTTCTGGGTAGTTTTATTTAACTCAACTATTGTTTAAACATTACTATATGGTGGGCTTAAAAAGGCACATAATTACTAGAGGCATCAGCAATAAAAGAAGGCTGAACATTTATTAATAAAACAATTTAAATTGTTTATAATTAAACTATTATTCATTCAACTTATTGATAAATGTTCATTTATTGAACATATTAATATATTTTAATTTCCAACCTATTTTGGGCTCATTTAAAGCAAGAAATACAGCCATTTTTAAGCAATAGTTCAGTTAAATAAAACTACTTCAAAGGTTTAGTTAAATATGTAACCCAATTGCTGGTTTGTCTATATTTCATCCAGAGCTGGGTTGTTTTTAACACAGCATTTTTACTTTTTTTATTTTTTATTATTTAATTAACTTTTATTTTAAACCAATTAAGTCAATATCAAAGTGCATAAATGTTTTATGCTCATACAAATGTTTTCAACCTTGTGAAGAGACTTGTCTTTAACCTAAAGCAGTCAGTTTTGATAATGTTACAATCATCACTGAAAGCATTATATAACAATATAATAAACACTAATTAATTTGACAATTAATCTAAACTGTCAGATGTAATAAAGTTCACCCCATTACAGATTTTAAAGCCTCAAAGTCTTTTACATAAAGTCCAACGACATGTACACAAAAAATGTTAACAACTCAAAACTTTTTTTTACATTAAAGAATAACATTAAAAATTAAATAAATAAATAAACTTTCACTATGTGCTTTCTAGAGGTTTTAAAGCACTATTCTTTGTAAAGCTGCTAAGGAACAATAGTGTGTACTGCGAAAACCACTATACAAATAAATTGAATAGAGCTGAATTGAACATTCAAACTATATTAAGGCAGAGACTCACAAAGCAAAGGGGGGCAGCAGGAGCCTGAGGTTTAAAAGCGCAAATCAGTGGACGTCGGCTCAGACGTCAAGTTATGTGTGGTGCAGGGCTAAGGGGCCTATTTTATCCTGCAGCTCTTTACCTGCTGCGAAATTTCCCTCACAGCATTACACCTCCTACTTTGATGAGTGCGACCGCGCTCATGCACACACAAAACCTCCACTCACCACATTCGCAGAGAGCTGGACAAAAGCCCTCCGCTAACAAATATATATATATATATATATATATGTATATGTGTGTGTATATATGTATTTATATATATACACTGCACGTCATCCAAATGAAAGCACATCAAACTGAATCGATAAACACAACGGAGTCCCAATTAAGGACAGGCTGTGGGAAAACAATTAAAGGATAAGGCATGCACAACCAATTTCTTCTCTCCAGTAATTAAAAGAGTCAATGCATGCCCTCCAATCAGCTGTAAATGAAGAAGCAATTTTATTCATTAACACTCTTTAAGACAGGAATCTTCGCAGCGGCTGGGATCGATATTGCTAAAATCAGAAGACCTATGTAGTTGCTTTATTCCTGACTATGTGGTGGGTGGACATAAAACACAAAACACTTTTGATTATAGCTTGAATATAATTATTCTTTTTAAAATTACTTAAGTTTTAAGACACATTTGCAACAACTAATACAACCACACAGCTACAAAATGACTTTTTATATGCTACTAGTACTGCTACACATTACTACTGCTATCGGTTCTAGTCAGACTGTACTGTACCTGACATGAAGTAGCCCAGAAATGGGGACAGATCCATGTACTCTGCGAGGGCAACAACAACACAAAACACCATCTTTAATACCCAACAAACTCACATCCAACCTGATACATTTATCACATCTAAATGACATCAGCTTTATGTACTGCACTGCTAACATTTCTTCCAGCACCTCACAAAGAGGTTTTCCCACTGTACAGTACACTGTTTATTATTGCTTTTCATAAAAGCAGAAAAATGATAAAGCAGGTTTGTCTAAAACAAAAACACTTTTGATGGCAAACCACAAAAAAATAAAAACTTATTCCTAGGTGTATGTGTGTAGCATTTGTGAGTAAGCAGGTGAGATTGCATTTGTTGATGTGACACGACAAATATTTTGCACAAATTTTCATGAGCAAATGTATGTCATTCAATTCGATATTAGATAATCAAAGTAGAACTGATATGAAAAGCACACTTTCCAAGCATTTCATTCCACAAAACAGATCAAATGCTCAGAGTCAAAAGCTTTGATAGATAGATAGATAGATAGATAGATAGATAGATAGATAGATAGATAGATAGATAGATAGATAGATAGATAGATAGATAGATAGATAGATAGATAGATAGATAGATAGATAGATAGATAGATAGATAGATAGATAGATAGATAACAATATCAAGAAAATTGCCTTTAAAGTTGTCCAAATGAAGTTCTTTGCCATGCATATTATTAATCAAAAAGTAAGTTTTGATATATTTACGGTAAGAATTTTACAAAATATCTTGATGGGACATGATTTTTGGCATAAAAGAAAAATTATAATTTTGACCCATACAATGTACTGTTGGCTATTGCTACAAATATGCTACTTATGACTGGTTTTGTGGTCCAGGGTCATATATTACACACACACTATTTATATTATTAATTATCATTACTATTAATATAATTATTAATTCACAAAAAGGATAAAGCAGGTTTGTATACAACAAAAACATTTTTTCATGTCAAACCACAAAAAAAAAAAAAAACATTCCTAGGTGCATGTGTATCATATGTAAATAAGCTGGTGAGATTGCATTTGTTGATGATATGTGGCACAACAAATATTTTGCACAAATTTTCATGAACAAATGTATAGTATGCCATTTCATTCGATATTAGACAATCAAAGTACAACTGATATCAAAAGCACGCTTTCCACGCATTTCAATCCACAAAACAGATTCTAAATATTGAGAAAATTGCCTGTAAAGTTGTCCAAATTAAGTTCTTAGCAATGCATATTACTAATCATAGATACACACACTATTTGGAGAAATGAATTATTAACTTCTGAGCACTATATGCATGAATGTACACTATACATGCCTAATGTTTGATGGAGATCTGCAGACTGTGAAGAAACAGACCATCTTGTTCCCTTCTTATGTTTACAAATTTCTAGTACAGCCAGATGGAAAAATACCATAGTAAACCAAAAGAATGGGCATCTCTTTCTCAAACTGGGAACCATTCCCGGAGTGGGGACCGATCCCAAAAACACACTCAAAGCCTGTCGAAATCACAACTCCCAAAGGAGGTGGTCTTTCACTGAGAGAGGCAGCAGAAACAAACCCACCATCTTCAAGACCTTGTAATGTTATCGAAATGTCTCATAACTTCAGTATGTTCTTTTTAATTTTCCAATAGTAACTACTTGTTTATTTGTGTGTGTGTGTGTGTGTGTGTGTATTTCATTCTCACTTCTTGAACACTTCAGATGTTCAGATTTTCAAATTGGCTGGTGGATGCATTGCTTTTTACAGCATGTGAACTCTTTTTCTCTTGTGGGTTATTTACTCAATTACACACTTTTCATTACATCCTATGATCTGGACTTTATGTCTTTCATAAGCTCTTCTGATCTGGGATCATGTCTCTTTCTTCCTTGCACACGCTTCATCTGTGCTACCAATGGCTGCAGTAAGAGCCACCACACTCCATATATTCTTGACCTCTGGCTTTCTATTTCCTGTGCTCACTCTTCTCCTGACAGTGGTCCTCAAATAGTAGAACTCAATTCCTACATGTCATGCATTTGCTGAGGTTACTAAACTGCTTTCTGCAGGTAGCAAGTCAATGGTCTCTGAGGCAGTAAACCAATTTGTCCTTGTTCTGTAGTTGTCTAAACGTCAAAGTTGTCTTTATAATGAACTAATGTTTACTTTGGCACCGTCTGAAGATATATGGTTTACAGTTTATAGGTTTCATATTACAGGTCATAGAAAAAGGCATAAACTAAATTGTGTAAAACAGAAAAAGAATCTGTACCTACTGGAGAAGTAAAACGTTGCACATAAACTGCACACACATATATATATATATTTAATTTACAGAATGGTATTATACTGTTACTTGGATGTTAATATGATTTTCAACCCAACATGTATTGCACATAAAATGGTTTGGTAAGATTTTTAAATGTTCTTGACATTAATCTTTCATGGAAGCACTGAATCACGTTTCCACCACTGAATTAAAAATATAAAAAAATATACATAAATATAAAGTTTTAATCTCACAATTCTCACTTTTTTTCCCTCAGAATTGCATTACACAAACTCATAAGACACAATTGTGAGTTATTAAGTCAGAATGGCAAGATACAAACTTAGAAAAAAAAGAGTCAAATCTTACAATTCTTACTTTATAACTCACAATTGTCACTTTATATAATGCAATTCTGAGCATAAAAAGACAGAATTGCAAATTTAAACTTGCACTTGTGAGAAAAAAAATATATTTGTTTTATTCAGTGGCAGAAACAGGCATCCATACTTAATATTTTTGTAAAAAAAACTTTTTTTTTTCTCCAGGATTCTTTAAAACTATAAATAGTGCTCTTTTTTTTCTAAATCAATCAATCAATCTTACACTGATTTATTATATTATATTATATTATTTATTTGTTTATTTTTTACTTACCCTAAACTTTTGCATATGTAGAATACACTTCAAATAAGAGCTTTAAGTGATCACTACACACACATGCATCAAAATAAATATGAAAACAACAGTTTAAAAAATACAATGAATAGTAGTCAACAATATGATCATTTCCATGTTTGTTCTTCATGGTGTGCTGGGAAACTACCACATCCAACTCAGCTACTCTGAGTTCAGTACAGAAAATGCAAAAAAATCTTAATTCATATGCACATATGATCATCATAAAATTAAAAAATACATAAATACATTATTATCTCTAATATATATATATATATATATATATATATATATATATATATATATATATATATATATATATATATAGTTTACAGATTAACATAACCGTAAACTCCTGAATGTTGACTATTCCAGCTTTATCTGTGCATATGTGGCATCACATATCCCCCCCTCTTACATCAACGTATTACTGTATGTGCATTTTTAAGCTACTTTGGTGAATCTGCCAAGTGAATAAATGGAAATATAAATACAGTAAAAACTGGTAGAGAAGGTAGGAGGCAGATCATTGGAGAGAGAGAGAAAAAAAGTGATACATTATCACAGTGATTAACAGTGTGTGTGTCTGTGTGTGTGCACTTCACATATGTACAGCTGAGTAAGAAGCCATCTGTGCAGATCTGAGTTCACAGTTGTGGATGGTGTTATTTAAAGACCTGTCAACTGATCTAAAGTAATGGATCTATCTTTCTATCTATATATCTATCTACTCATCCATCCACAACTTCTCCGAAATGACTTTCTGTAACCTTAACAACATCTTTCATCTCAGTTTCCATTACTTTTAAGGAGCCAAATTATGAAAAAGTTCAGAACTAGTCTGAGCCATTCTTCAAACCACAGGAGAGCTGCACAGGGGCTTAAAAAGGGGCTTTTAGAGACGCTAATTTGAAATCCAGTGCTCATATCTAGGCTGGAGGTGAGTTTCGCTCCTATGTTTTTTGCATTAAAGCCTTTTACAGGTGCCCGAACACACACTGAGGTAATTTACGGGCCTTACACGCCCCCAAAGACTGACTCAAATCCCATTTTAGGCCCCAAGAGTGGAAATTGTCCTCTGGTCATTATGCTTCATCAGACCCATGAAAGAAGCATTTGACTTTCCTGAGAGAGGGGGCTGATTGGCCGTTTGAGTAATATAAAAAGACCTCCGCTTCAGCAGGGAGAAGGATGTGATTTCTGCGTCTAGATCTGCATGTCTCTCTGTGGTCTCTCTATAACCCCCCACACCCCACTACTGATGATGGCGGGTAATGGACCTGCTCCAGAGAGCGTCTTTGTGCTGCATGTTTGTTCATGTTCTGTGGGCTGATGGTTATTATTGTTACTGAAGGCATGCGCTGAGGAAATGGGACTCTGTGGGAACCTGCGCGAATAAGCGAGCGCTGCCTGAATCTTATTTAAATCTGCCACTTGACAAATTGAAACTTAACCTTTTTTAAAAGAAACTTTGAGAAAAGTTAAGCGTGGGGTACGCCATTTTTAAGTCGTCACACCTACATTAAATATGTAGGAGAAATGACATGCAGTGAATCCAAAATGTATTTGGAAACTTGCCACATTTCAAGATGAATAATTGTCACTGTGTTCGAATATCAAATCGAGTGACATTTAATTTATATCTATTTAAAGAGCCAATTTCACATAAAGATCTTGGTTTTGTATGACACCAACTTGGTTGAGTAAATACCAAAAAAGTGAACTGAGTTTTGACATTCAGACTTTTTAAAGTGTGCATTAAGTGTCTACATACCTTTTTTCTTAAAACATCTCATGATTTTGCATTTATATCAGATTCAGATTTTTTTATATTCTGAAAAAAGTCTGAACTGAGAGATAAAAAGTCACAAATATCTCATATTTTTATCCTGTCTAAATACTTTTTAGAGCTAATGTATATGCTGTAAACATAATAAATACATACCACTACTACTGCTACTAATTTAATATGAAGCCTGTTTCTGCCATGCAATAAATAGTTAATTGTAACTTTTTTATCTCACAATTCTGACTTTTCACAAAATCTCACATTTTTGACTTAATTCTTTCCCCTCTGAGTTTAAATCTCGTAATTATTATTATTTTTCTTTTTATCCACCATGGAATTAAAAAATAGCCATTTAGACTTCCTTGCTCACATTTGTGCATTTATTGTTTCACAATTTTGACTTTTCTTTTCACAATTATGAGTTATAAACTCTCAGGTGCAAGTTTGAAATTCAGACCTTTTTTTCTTAAAACATCTCATGTTTTTGCATTTATATCAGATTCTGATTTTTTTATATTCTGAAAAGTCTGAACTGTCAGATAAAAAAGTCACAATTATCTCATATTTTTATCCTGTGTCTAAATACTTTTTAGAGCTAATGTATATGCTGTAAATGTAAAAATAACTACAACTACTAATTTAATATGAAGCCTATTTCTGCCATGGAATAAAAAATAGAAGTTAATTGCAACTTAATATCCCACAATTCCTTTTTCTTCACAATTCTGACTTTTTACAAAATCTCACATTTTTTACTTAATTTTTCCCCTTTGAATTAAAAAAAAAAAATTAGACTTTTTTGCTCACATCTGTGCATATATTTTTTCACAATTTGGACTTTTCTTCTCAGAATTGTGAATTATAAACTCTCAGGTGCACATTTGAAATTCAAACAAATTTTTCTTAAAACATCTTATGATTTTTCATGATTTTTTTTTATATATTCTGAAAATGTCTGAACTGTGAGATAAAAAGTCACAATTATCTCATTTTTTATCCTGTGGCAGAAACAAACTTTCACAGTCGCCTGCCATTTCTTTAAAATTAATGCAATTTACAAGCAACCTCAAAGTCCAAATTTGTGCCTACACCAAATTCTTTTCAGTGTACAGGGAGAATATGAGGACGAATAAACCCTGATATGAGGAAAATAAGGTGTGTAGAGAGAAAGGACATAAATCAAGGTCAGCCTGCTGGGTTCTAGGCAAGGTGCGCTATTGAGTGGATCGTGGGATTGTGGCGCCATTAATGAAATGACACAGCTGGCTCTGCATCCCTCTAGATATCTACTCCCAGGTCCATTCGCTTTCTCAGCTCACGCACATACACACCCACGACACCTTTAATCAATCAGCACCCGTTCAGATCTGCCTCTTATTCAACACTCACTGTATTGTGCTCTCCAAGCAACTTGTTAATGCAGTGCTCTATAATTATATTGCTATGGAGACGCAGTTGGGTTCTCCATCACTTGCTTGTGACTGCTACACCTACATTTGATAGAGATACAGATTTTCCATAATTGACTGACGCAATGCTGCACTCCATGGGAAATCAGCTCCTGCCACAGATAGAAGTAACAGTTAGCTTTTTTAATTCACACCATTCATACACATTTCATTTTTACGGCATTTTTGGATTCAGGTCTATTAACACAAGCAGTTTTACTAAAGGGAACTTTTTCTACTATTTAGGGTGTGGGGTTTTTTTTTTTTAAATGTTTTTAATAGAAGTCCCTAACACATGCTTACCAAAGCTGCAGGTGAGTAAAAAAATAAATAACCAATAGTTATCACCTTCCTTACTCAGTTGATTGATTACATTGATAAGTGCAACAATTTTTTGTATTACAAGTTTTCTAAAATGTTAGGTAGATGTTAGATGTTTAAATATGCAAATTAGGCATTATTTAATGAAATATGCACTAATTCACATACATGTTTAGTACAAAAATCTAAACACTGGATCAAGAGGACATATTATAGTCAAATGTTTTTACAGCGAAGATTTTGGGAATCTCATTATACTTAACTCTATAATTCAGAAAATATGTGAACAGACCATTTTTGGGGGAGTAAAATGTTGTATAAAATCAAGCTAATTGTATATGAGCAAATCCATCCATAAAAACCTTCAGGATATAGACAGGAACAAAAATGGTAAGTTTTATTTTTATTTTTTTATTAAAGATTTATGGCTCAGTGTAGGAGAAAAAAAATCATTTTGAGAAAACAGCCTTTAAAAATATGTATTATATTTTAAATCTATTGACACAAATAGATAAAGTGCAATAAAAGAAACACTTAACAGTGTCTTTTGGGTGTTTTCTTTCCAATAGTCTGAAAAAACACTTCATGAAAAAGCAAAATAAGAAAAAGTCGATAAGAAATGATGTTTCTTGAGGAAAACATTTCAGGAATTAGCTCCATATAATGGACTTCAATGGTGCCCCCAATTTTGAACTTCCAAAATGCAGTTTAAATTAAGCTTAAAAGCAAACATTCAAAGAAGATAAAAAAAGGTAAAACAGTGATGAAGGGTGATTTTGAAGGTGAAGAAAAAAAGAAGTTCAGAGTTTTTCGACATACCCTAACTATATTGACCTGGATTACACAGACTATGCATGCACATAGATGAGACAAGACAAGCAGTTGAGGTTAAAAAGTATACAAACTACCAACTATTTTGCTAGATAAGACCATTCTTTCTTGGCTGGGATCATTTAGAACCTTTGAAGCTACATTTTAACTGCATTTTGGAAGTTCAAACTTGGGGGCACCATACATATCCATTATATGGAGCGAAATCCTGAAATGTTTTCCTCAAAAAACATAATTTCAGACATAAACATCTTGTATGACAAGGGGGTGAATACATTATCTGTAAACTTTTGCTCTGGAAGTGAACTACTCCTTTAACTTTATATCACTTGGCTTTCATTTTGACAGGACTGAATTTAAAAATACACAAGCTCTTTCTCACCTAATGCTGAAAAAAAGAAAAAAGTACCTAGAAACATGTTCAGTATAAAATGTCAAGATGTGACACGGCTAGTTACTTTTATAAGTAAATGCGCAATATTTTAACACCTTACTGTAAAAATAACGTTTCCCAACACTGCAGATACCGGGCAGGAAACCGCCGCTTCTTCTTAGCTGAACGTGTGAGGATCACATATAGCGCACTGATTCAGAGCCTCCTACCTGTGCTTGTGACATCAGATCGTGCGTGGGGCGTGCAGGCGCTGTAGGTGGCATGCTAACATCGGTGGTCTCAGAAGGGCAGGGTGTTAATTGAGAGGGTTTACGCTCAGCAGTGGGTGTCCGGTGAGTTTTCGCAGCGTACTTTGTTCCCGAGATGCATAGCACATCATTAGGGCCCCCATTAATGTTGGGACGTAGAGTTAACAGCTAAGCAAGAACAGGGCCCTCAGTGTCAAACGCCCTGCCCCATGTGAGCCACCTGCGCCGCACGACCACTCAACACCTTTTAATTGGGCCGCAGAAATAGATCTGACCCCACGGGGAGCCATTTTGTTTCTCGTAAACCACCTGACAAAAGCCCTTGGTATTAACACCATTGCACATGCTGCAAAAGCCTGACATGTTTGAAGACCAGATCTGAATCCTTAGGGAGTGCTAAGAGGGTGAGTATATATTTTTTTGCCATTCGAGTTGGGGTCCCATTGGTGGCATCTGGTTAACAGTTTGTAAATTTGCGGTGACAACTTTATCGTAACATCTGTCTGCATTTGGCACTCCATTACACTCGTATAATAGCTAGAGCTGTATTTACTAATCAAACGAGAGAGCACCAAAACGTATCTCTAATTTATGAGACCTTCAGTATTTCCCATTACACCACAAGCTCGCTACTCATTACACAAAGTGTCATTTTAACCTCTGAAAAAAAACATGGGAAATGTCTGAATGGTTTATGGAGAGTCTCCAGGCGCTGAGCGAGATGCTTTATAAGACTGGATTTGACAAAGTATTAAATACCCTGCGCTCAGCAGCGCAGTTCCATAATTGAACCCAAGGGCAAAAGCGCCCCAAATTGCAGCCACTTAGCCACGGTATACTGTACCAAACATTTAATAATTAAAAGAATCATTCCTACGGAGGGATAAAACAACAGCCTCAGAGATACAGGGAATGCCATCTGCAATTAGACAGAGCTTGGCAGGCTGGTGTCAGAAGAGGTGTCACAGCTGTCCAAACTGTGAGTTTAACCAGCATATCATGAGTGCTATTAAGTACCAGCTGACCCCCTGATGGCCTTCAGGGCTCAGACTGCCCACTGAGACTTGTCTTTTTGGATCTGGTGCCCTGATGCCATGGTAAGCTCCTTTATTAGACGTCTCAGCCAACCACTGCGACTACAGTGATTTGCCATGGTGTTCTGAGGTAAGACTGAGACCAACAGGGACATAACCAGAAAGCTACTGTAAATTATTCTATCCATAAGTTGTTTGTGGTTGCCAAGCAATATATTAGCTTTAATATAGAGCTCACAGGTGTGTATTTATAGTTATTTTACTGCAGCTTTGAACATTGATTCATTCAGAAAGTCACAATTTTTTACTTTTTACATTTAATGGACCCTGCCAATCCTGCAAGCTATTCTAATATTGAAGGATTAGTTCACATTCCTGCTCACCCCCATGTCATCCAAGATGTTCATGTCTGTCTTTTTTCAGTTGAAAAGAAATTCCAATTTTCGAGGATGACATTCCAGGATTTTTCTCCATATAGTGAACTTTAATAGGGATAAACAGGTTGAAGGTCTAAATTGCGGTTTCAATTCAGCTTCAAAGAGTTCTACATGATCCCAGCTGAGAAATAAGGGTATTATGTAGCGAAACAAGCGGCCATTTTCTAAAAAAAAATATAGATATACAGTTAAGCCCGAAATTATTCATACCCCTGGCAAATTCTGACTTAAAGTTACTTTTATTCAACCAGCAAGTTTTTTTTTGTTTGTTTTTTTTTTGACCGGAAATGACACAGGCTTCTCCCAAAAGATAATAAGATGATGTACAAGAGGCATCATTGTGGAAAAAAAAATATTTCTCAGCTTTTTTATTTACATTTGAACAAAAAGTAGCATGTCCAATATTATTCATACCCTTTGCAAACTGTCACAGTCTATGGGAAAATCCAAAGTTCTATACCATTACAAATAGTCCATGATGTTCTAAAGCATCTTAATCACCTGGCACCATGAAAAAGGAGCAATTGGCCTTGGGCACCAGTGGAGATTTCAGCATGACAACGACCCAAAACACACAGCAAAAGTGGTAAAGAAATGGTTAGCAGACAAAAACATTAACGTTTTTCAGTGGCCCAGCCAGAGTCCTGACTTAAATCCAATTGAGAATCTGTGGAGGGGGCTAAAGATCAGGGTGATGGCAAGGAGACCCTCCAACCTGAAAGAGTTGGAGCTCATCGCTAAAGATGAATGGGGAAAAATACCAGTGGAGACATGCAAAAAGCTGGTCAGAAATTATAGGAAGCGTTTGATTGCTGTAATAGCCAATAAAGGTTTTTCTATTTATTATTGAGAAGGGTATGAATAATTAGAATTAATTAGAGTCAGAATTTGCCAGGGGTATGAAAAATGTCGGGCTTGACTGCATATATATATACCCTTATCATGTTTTGGTGCAAATACATTAAAGTATGTTGACATTATCATTGAAGACCAGCAGTAATAATTTTCATTTTGATTACATAATAATGCCAATATATACATGTCAAAGTCAGACATGCCCCTTTGCCAGCTGTAATGGCTGGTTAGTGGTTTAAACTTGGCCCAGGTCTTTGGGCAATTCTTCAGGAGGCTTGGAGTAATATATTAAGTCAATGTTTGAATAAACTGAAAGCTCGAATGCCCAGATTATGCAAAGCTGTAATAGCTGCTAATGGTGGATATGGTGGAAGTTTTTTCTCAGTTTAAACTGTTTATGCAATAAAATATGTTTTCGTAGTTTGTTGTCAGTGCAAAATTATCACAAATTAAAAAGGATTCATGCCAATATTGTCCAAAACCCCACTTTTTGAAGGTGTTTTCAAACTTTTGGAGGGCAGTGTACTTTTTAACCACAAATGCTCATCCTGCACTTGCTCATCTTCCTGCATTACGTAATCATGTTAGAAAGGTCACACGTGACATAGGCAGAAGTACCGGCCCAGTGTTTAGAAAGTGAATGTTCAAAGGAAGTCAAATGCCCTTTACAAAAAAAGGTAAAACGACAATGTTGGGCGATTTTGAAGTTGGAGGAGAAACTGAGATTAGATGAGTTTACCTATCCTACAGATTTTAGCATGTGACCTTTACAACGTGACGCGTGAAGTCGCGAAGCGAGTGCAAGATGAGTATTTGTGGTTAAAAAGTATATAAATTTGTAATTTTTTTTTAGAAAATGACAATCGGTTCATTATATAAGACCTTTATTCCTCGGCTGGGATTGTGTAGAGCCCTTTGAAACTGCTTTGAAACTGCAATTTGGACCTTAAACCCGTTGATACTTCATATGCCACTATATGGAGAGAAATCCTGAAATGTTTTCCTCAAAAACCTTAATTTCATTTTAACCGAAGAAAGAAAGACATGAACATCTTGGATGACATGGGGGTGAGTAAATTATCAGGAAATGTTTATTCTGGAAGTAAACTAATCATCTAGGCTATTTGTGAAGGGTTTGGCACTTCTCATTATGGGACGTTCCATGGAGTCTAATGCATAGACAATGTTTTTTTTATACTGTAAAAACTGTATTTTCTATCCTCTTACCCAAAACCTACCCTGCACACAAAACATTCTGCTACAAAACACTGTTGCTGTTTTTAATTTGTAGTAGTAGTAGCAGTAGTAAAAATAGCAGTATAAATAGTATTTGCTACCAAAAAAATAACAATGTTCTTTGGACTAAACAGCTGAGGCCATGTATAGATATGCATGTATGATTAAATAATGATTCAGCCTTGATCGGAATCAAGATAACCTAATGAAACAATGTTGGCTGTGATCATAACGTGCATTTGCCTTGAGAGATTCCAGAACAGATTAAAGGCTTTCAGCAAGAATATGCCATATTAAATTCTTAAAAGATTAAGGGACGTGTTAATGCAATTATTGTAAGCCTGCTGGCATATACGTACAACCTAAGATCAGCAGTGAGCGGAGACTGTCCAAATACCAAGCACTGTAAATGTTAAATGTATTGCGCTGATTCTGAGTGCTGGAACAAAACACTATGAAACTGGAGAAAAAAAAAAAAGAAAAAAAAAAACAGACAGACAGAGAGATAGATAAATAGTAAATACATAAAGATATGCATACATAGATACTAGATTACTCTGTTCATAAATTTTCACTTATGTTTGGGTGTAATCTCCTTCTGTTTAAGCTTTTCACAAAATGCATGTTTTTCCTTGCCTATCACTCAATACGTGCCACACAGTGAGATACAAAAATAATGTGTCAAATATTTATCCTACACTTGAGTGAGTTAATGAACTGAGCCTACAGGAGAGTTTCAAAAGATTTCCAGCTCAATCTGTTTAACCGATAGCACAGTAAGACAGAATATCTTTAGGTGTTAAGCTAAATTTTGTACTTGACAAGTTTGTTTTTCTAATGTTGCAAGTGAGTGACAGAGTTGACACATCAAGGTTTTGCCAGAGAATTAGCACAAGTACTTAAATAAATAAAGATTTAATTAATATCGTGCACATCATTTACTTGCTTCACAATAAGGTTCATTAGTTAACAACTTTAGTTAACATGAACTAAGAATGAACAGCACGTCTACAGCATTTATTAATCTTAGCTGATGTTTATTTTGACATTTACTAATGCATTATTAAAATCAAATGTATTGTTCATGTTAGTTAATACATTAACTAACATTAACTAATAGAATCTTATAGTAAAGTGTTACCCCTTACACGCACACATTATTATACAATTTTTTAATAATAATAATAATAAATCTATTTTTTATAATAGTAAATATTTTAAATTTTTTATTATATTACTTATTATAACAAATAAAAACTAAAAATCATACTCTAGTGATAGTAATGTCTAGTAAAATAAGACAAAGTGAAAATGTTGCTATTTGATAAACTAATGTCATGCGGTTAAATTTTTCCAATTAAATACTTGGGGTGTACAAATCTTTGCCTTGAAATGAGCTGCTTTGCTTGTATGCCTTGATGAGCAGTTACAGACAGAGGAGGCGCCTGGAAGCTTCAGGGACACTTGAAACCAATTCCCAAGCCATCAATGAGCAAACAAGAAAACTCTCAGCTGTCTCAAGGTTGATGTGAAAAGAGTTTCAGGGTGTTTGGGAGAGTGGACGAGGCTACAGGGCAATGACAAATAGAATGTGACGAGGACAGCGAGAGACAGAAAGACAGAGAGGAAGAGACTGCATTTAATCTCACAGTCTTTTATTTTTAATACCCGCCAGGTCTTTTGTTCTCCCTTTGATCTTTTCATGCCTAGATTTATTGCGATACACGAACAAAGCACAGAATCAACCAAGTAAAATAATCAATGAAATGTGTCACTTGACAGCTAATTCCAGATCAAAACAGCAGCTGTGGGGTGATGAGAAAGGGACGGATTGGGAAAAGTTGAGTACAATGTCACAAACGAACTGCTGAGGGGCGCCTAAACAGAATCTTCTAGATCTACTTGCTTCTCTTTGTATACCACGCGCAAGCTATCAGCTTGTTTTAGTTAGCTCATAAAGTAGGAATTAGGGGTTAGGCAGGGTGCCGTGGTCCGCTAAAATCCACAACAGAGCCTGTGACGTTCGGGACAAGAACCAACACACAAATCCAGGATCAAACTGGATACAAACAAACACCCTGAGGGACCGCTAAAGCTCCTGATGTGAAACTCATTAGTTCAGCAACTAATTGTCATTCTGTGTGGCGTGACAAGTGATGACAGTCTATAAAAACCCCAGATGCACATTTAATGCAGTCAGGTAGGGCTGTCAATTGATCAAAAAGTTTTTTACCATGTTATTTATAATAACAAGTTAAATTAGCCTCACTTTTTGGTGTCCCGAAGACAAATGCTAAGGAGCAACAGAAGCATACAGCTATGAAATAAAAAGCTTGCTGCAGTCGACAGTGTTGCAGGACGGGCCGTCTCTACTGACAGCCTGTGCAGACACAGATGTGCCTCTGAAGACGCAGATGTGCCCCTGCAGGGGTGTGAAGACATAGAGGGGCGGAGAGTGATGGAACATTCGATCTACTGCCCTACTGCTCGCAGCTGGACCATACGCTTGAGCCATCGGTGAGCCAAAGAGCCCAGCTCAGTTTTCATTTTCACCTAAGAGGGGCCATTACTGAGACGTCTAACACATCTGTTTATAGAAATAAGTGGCTGGATCAATTATAATCAAAGCAAGGGATATTAGGAATCCACCTCACCTCATCAATTCAATACTATGTCATTTACAACCATTTTGACTGATTAAATGCAATTTTCCACTGTTCTGGCTAAAATGCCACTCCTAACAACTAATTGCAAATTACTTAAAGGGATAGTCCACACTAAAATGGAAATGCTGCACCCTGGAAATCCAGAGGTCTCGCGAGAGCACAATTTGAATTGTCTCTGCAAGACACTCTGGTATCGAGCAATGATGCATGTTACTGCAATACGTAAGCAATTCTGGGAACCAATCAAATAGGTGTATCTGATGTAGGCGGGCCAGAGGCGAGCTAAGCTGATGACGACAGCGCTGCGACGTCCGGAATAATTAGTAAACATAGAAAGAGATCTACAGATGAAAACCAGTTGTTTGAAACGGCTACAATGACCGAGTTGGACTTGGCTTTTCATTTAAAAGAGGAACAGAAAACCGCGCTCGAATCGTTCCTTTGCAAGAAGGACTTTTTGCTGTTTTGCCGACTGGATACGGCAAGAGTTTAATCTATCAGTTAGCTCCGCTGGTAGTTAAGCATATGGGGCGACCACGAAGAGGAACAGATCCGAAGCGGGCAATGCCAGATAGCATTCGGCAGTCTCGAGTCCTATGGGATTATTTTTGTGCCAATAAGACTGAACGTAACTTTATTAAACTGAACGTAACTTTCCAAGAAACGATCAAAAATATGCCACTGCAAAAGAAGAAAAACACAATGAAAATGAAAAAATGAACTCAGTCGCACGAATTTAACATGCTCTTCAAATATGCTTCATTCTTTGTTAATGATTTTCAAAGAATCGTTTTCGCGAATCATGGATTCTGAATGCGTTGCCACAGCTTTCGCTTACGCTTAGCAAATTTTCGTTTGCTGTTTTGGCACAAACCTCTCGTGGGGGCGGGCTTAACAGCGATCTACTCTGATTGGCTAATGAGCTTTTGATGGACAGTAGCTCTCTGACCTGGAAGCACAGGATATGTCTCTGTTAGATTTGTTGAATTTGTAATACATTGTCAGCACAGCTGTAATTTCCCCAGTTTCATACAATAAAAATCAAAGATGAACATGTTTATTTAACATAAGTAATAAAAACAATATCTTAAATATATAGCCTTGTGTTTTATTTAATTTAAAGGAATGTATTTGCATTTTACTTAAAGGGATAGTTAACGAAAATCAAGAACTTCAAAACCAAGTAATCACTATAGGCTAATCATTTTAATTTCATTTCAGTCCTATTGTTATTTTCTTTCTTCTGTGAAACAATAAAGTTATTGATTTTGTTTTTAAAATCTCATCACCTGAAGGCACTGTTCGTACTCTCCTTGCACATGGAATAAAGCTAAGAATGAAATCATAAGTTTTGGATTGTCAGAATACTAGATCAATAGAAAAAAATCTTAAGAATAAAAATCAAAGTACACTTTCATATTATTATCCAATTATTTTGATGACTAAAAAATACAAAATAGACACAATGTTTTTTAAATAATTAATACATTTTCCAGCATGAATAAAAATCACAAGAACAATACGTAATGTTTCAGATAAATGTTTAATCATTTAATAACAAATTGTAAAATGCAATACAAATCAGGAATCTGTAAATTTGATAATTCTCTTTTATTTAATTGACAAAAGTACAAAGAAAAGATTTTCAAAGTTTCACTGACCAACTTAAATATATTTTGTAAATATAAACAAATTTTGATTTTGATGGCTACACCACACTAAAAAAAAGTTGGGACAGAGGCAAAATAAAAAAGGGTTATAGAATATCCAAATTAAGCTGTTTTTGAACAGTTTGTGAGCAGGGTAAATTAGTAATAGGTAAGGTTATCAGGTTTGGCTCATCAGAAAGCTATATATCAAGTGATGCTGCTAGTTCACTGGGCCAGAGCTCATCTCAGATAGTCAAAGAGACAGTGGACATGTGCGCTGTGGCCAGATGAGTTCACTGGGAAAAACTGATGTCGAGCTGTCAGTCCCACTGATCGAAGGGAACTCAAAAATATTAGGCCTACAAGATTCCTTATCATGTGGCTCCATCTAGTGGACAACATCAATATCACCGCCTTCATCTTTCAGTTAAAATGGCTGATTAGCGTCCCAAACATAATACATTTGTGAAACTAAAGCCGACACGCTACGGGACTGTCATGAATGGAATTTGGTCTTGAAGACGGATCGTGCCCAGTAGGTCTGGGTCTGTTCATGGCAAAAAAAAAAGTGTCAGACTGTGTCTAAAGATAATAATCTTAGAATCCAAGAACCAGTCATTGCCATTCGTTTTCACAAAGATTTTTTAAATATTTAATATTTGTCACTGACACCAAGTGTTCCCTGTCATATATCATTCAGCATTAATTTTGTAAATTTATCAAATGTTTTTCTTGATAGGAAAAATCTCTATTGTTGTGATTTATTTCTTGGCTTTTTCAATTCATAAGTTTACGCTGCAAATTTAAATAGTTTCTTTTTTATACAGTCAATAGCCTAAACTATGTCAGTGATTCTCTCATTTTTAAAGTTGACCAAGTATTATTTTATTTCGATCCGCAGTCTAACACAAGTAAAAAAAAAACTTATTGCCCCATCTATTGCATACAGGCTAATTCCTTAATTTTTAACTTCTTCTAAAAATTTGTTATGAAGAAATCAACTTTAGGCTAGGCGCCTTCGTCTTCTTCTGAAAAGGCATTAAAAACTCACCATACTTTAATACTTAATATAAACAAAGCACGACGTATTGCACACCCCAACAACTTTCCAATATGCGCGCCACTGACGTCACCGTCTGTGCTTCCAGGTCAGAGAGCAACTGTCCATCAAAAGCTCACTAGCCAATCAGAGACTCTAGATCGCCGTTAAGCCCGCCCCCACTAGAGGTTTGTGCCAAAACAGCAAACGAAATTTTGCGAAGCGAAAGCTGTGGCAACGCATTCACAATCCATGATTCGCGAAAACGATTCTTTGAAAATCATTAACAAAGAATGAAGCATATTTGAAGAGCATGTTAAATTCGTGCGACTTTCATTTTCATTGTGTTTTTCTTCTTTTGCAGTGGCATATTTGATATTAACTTATCGTTTATTGAACTGTTTATTGATTCACTGAAAAATCAAAACATTTGTAACCATGCAGATTTTTAAAAGAAAAAAGGGCACTCTTTTTTGTGTGATATTGATTATCTATTTGAAACAAAAATAAATATATACATTTTCTGCCCCCTTTTCTTGAAATATGTGATCGTTCTTAATGCATTTTGAAGTCTGAATCATGCAGTGAAAAAAAGCACTAAATGTGTACGCGCACTTTAAGTTTAGTCTTACCAGATTGAATCACATTGTCGCATATGCATGCATTTCTGTAGGTGTATTTTGTTTGGTTTTTGCAATATACTCGATAATGCCAATTTGTGAGTTCAGTATTTGCACTAAACCTATACGCAGATTTGGCCTGCATAAACTTCCCCAAGAAATTAATGAATGAACATAACTTAAGAAAAGTAACCCGCCAAGTTGGCTAGTGATTTAACAGCATTACACCTGTTAGATTTACCCAAAACAAATTTTATCTCATGTTTAACTTCTACAGAAACATCAGCGTTAGCGGTAAATGTCAGAAGGACTAGCCAAGGTGAGGCGCTCTCAGCTGGATACATGAGCACTGAGCGCCCAGTGTTCGCCTGGAGCTCACATCTCCGAAATCGGTGAGGCACATTTTCAAAAAGGCACTGTCTTTATAAATAAACCACAAATTTGAGCTTTAAACAACTATATTCTTGCCTGAAATACTTAAAACTACATTTCATGACACAATAACAGTAATATTTAGAAAATTATGCGAATAAATGGTGGTTGAAATTGCTGCGTAAACTCAACCAATCAGCATGTTCCACGCCTAAGTCCCACACCCCGAAAGCTCTGGACATTTATAAAAAAAAGAAAAAAAAAAGTACTACCTCACGAGTAGGGAGCAAATTTCTACCCGGAACTTTATTTAGATCCTGGTTCCTGCGGTGGAAACACACCAAGTACCGCCCCAAAGTCCCTAGTTCCTGGGAAAGGTTCCTGCAGTGTAAAAGGGCTTTTAGATGACAGCAAAATAGAAACTGGAAACGAGCATGACCAATTAAGTATCCAGTATCACAAATGAATAAATAGAGTGATAGCAGCAATGGTACCGTGTATCCCTACAAGATACAAAAAGTATAGCATATGCAAAAAAGTACTCTATGAATGCTTTAAGTACAGTATTAATGTTGTCTGATCGACAATCCTGACCTGTGAGCGTGCCCTCGTATCCCACAGAGCAAAGAGACTTAAAGTGTAGAGCATTAAGAGTCAAATCTGCTCTCAGCATGACTCTGAGGAGCATTAGGATCACGGGCGTCCACAAACACCAAATGGAGTCGTAGTGAAAGGTTGGACTGTTCATTCGGACAGAAAATAGCTCTCTTAAAAAGTTGAAAAGTAATATTCTGCTTCCTCTCCACGCAAGCGTTAACGTGGGCCGTGATGACTCCGTGAGCGAGCGGGAGAGAGGAGCGTAATTTGGCAGTGCCCTTTGAGTGCTGTTACATATGGCCCCTGCACACTGTTAGTCTCCCGTGGCAACACTTCCCACGGATGCATCTGCAGTCAGTGAGCCGCTATCGCCTTAAGTAGCCGAGCGGCATCAATCTGACGGCCACCAACTCTCTGCTGCTCCACAGCCGCTGCGCCTGTCAGTCTGTCTCTCTGTCCTCCCTCCATCCAGTTCTCTACACCTACCCATAATTCTTGCTCACTGTCGCTGTCACCGCACGTCCCCGAGGGAGCGCAGGCCACTCCACCCCGGGCTGCGAGAGCTCTGGGATCTGTTGTCAGTGGCTAAGTGCTGTGGCAAGAAACAGTTGAATGGAGGGAGAGAAAAAAAGGCTGCAATCTCTCCAGCGGGTTTGTCTCCCTCTTTCGCTCTGAAAACACGCTCTGGCTGTGATCAATGACATCGAGTTGAAATCCATTTCGGTGCAATCAATGCGGCACCGGCAGCGGCTCACGCAGAGGACGACTCGCAAGCCTGACACTGCCTTTTTCAAAGATGACCCATCCGTGGCTTCGCTCCGGATCCGCGGCAGCCTGCTCATTATGACGCCACGGCATTTCGACAGAACTCGCTCGCACTTCCTGCTACTGCTTCCTTTTCTAGCCAGGCTCAGGTGAGGAGGCTGACTTCTCCTATTAGCATCATCAAAGACGTTCGAAAAGGGATGTAAAGCACAAAGATTAAACAAGGGGTACTGCATCTGAACCAATCAGTCAAGTCTGAGCTAGTAAGCCAGTCACCTTCAATTTGGATTCGCACCGATCAAAGGTCTCCTGCTATTTTAGCATGCATCTGCAGTTTGGCACTGCGCCGAACATCCCTGCATAGAGTCGGCAACAAGTCTACAGCCTGAGGCATGAAGTGGGTCGACCGGCGTAAGTTATAAGACGGCTAAGACTGAACAGGTGACGGCGGATCAGTGGCATCAGGCTGGCAAACGTCTGCTGGGAATTGGTGACACATTTGATGCAGCAGGAGGCGGAATTGGAGGTACTTCCTGTAATTGAAGTAACTGCTCTGAGATCAGGTTGCATTTCTCTCTAGCAGTATGCGTAAACACAGAGCAGAGGGATTAGCTACTGGTGACATGGCCTGGAATTGAATACACTGTCCTGCTTTTATGTTTTACACCTTAACATGTAGAAGCACAGATTTCCATGTTCAAAAACATCTAGTCATACTATCATCACATTAACATTTTCTCTGCATATACCCTAAAATAAGAGTGAAATGAAGTCATGGTAATCTCCAGCTTGGTGCAAGAATCTAATGTGAATCATGATCTGATTTCAGAATGATTCCTGATATGTCTAAATCTGTTATTGCTCTACTAGACAAGTAAATATACACTGCCATTGTTTTTGTGTAGTTAGAGTATGTTGCCTTTTTAGGGCAGAACTATTATGAAAATTGCAAAACAGAATATTTACAAAATTAAAAAAAAAAAAAATCTTCTTTTAAAACATTGCACAACATTTCCACCTTTATGAGATTTATATATTTATACTCTAATTCTGACTGTTTTTCTCAAAATTATGAGATATTAGCTCACAATTGTGAGTTATAAAGTCAGAACTGTGAGATATAAACAGTTCATACTTTTTTTTTCAGAATTGTATGATATAAACTTGCATTAAAATCAGTATTGCATGCTATAAATGATATAAACGCACAATTCTGACTTTATAACTAGCAATTGCAAGTTTATATCATACTGAGGGTTTATATCTCACAATTCTGACTTTATATCTCTCAATTGCGAGTTTATATCTCACAATTGTGAGAAAAAAGTCCGAATTGTGAGATACAAACTCAATTGTTAGAAAAAAAGTCAGAATTGTGAGAAAAAAAGCAGAATTACCCTTTTTTATTTATTATTCAGTGGCAGAAATGGCCTTCCATTTTTTGATCAAAAATAAAAAATCATTACAATAATATTATTTTAATATTTGTTTTCTATGTTTTCTTTTTGATTTATTGTTTTGTATTGAATTTTCAGCAGCCATTTTTGTCATGATTCTTGAGAAATCATTCTCTTATCATTACCTTCCATTTCTTCTTATTACCAATGTTGAAAACAGTTAAATAAAGATATTTTTTCCAGCTTCTCCAATAGAACGTACCAAAGAACAGCATCAATTCTTTTGTAACATTATAAATGTCTTTCTGTCAACTGAATGGATCCTTAATATATAAAAGTATTGTTTTTTTTGTCAAAACAGTAAGCAAATTAAAGCAATAAGCCACAAGAAGCTGTGGTTTACAGTAAATTTATAACAGCTAAGGGGCATTGTTAGGTATAATGCGAAGCGGTGTGCCTAAAACCCCCTTAGCTGTTATAAATACACTGGGGCTTATTGCTTTTATAAAATTCCACATACGTAGTAAGGTTTCACAAAATTAAACAGAGCAAATACAGTGTAATGATATTAATAAAAACATCATTCTTCTGCCAAACAATGTAGTTCCTCAGAAACGGTTGTGGTTGCAACAAAGTGGTTGCTGAGCAACACACAAACATAACAAAGGTGTATGTTTGTAGAGTAACTTACAACAGCTTAGAACGCAGCTCAACCAATCAGAATCAAGGACTGAAACTATCCATTTTATAGAGTAAACGATGAGCGCCGGTATTACGAATTCTAACGTCAGATTGGATGCTCTTCTGTTCCAGTCTCCATAGGTCATCGGCATCTTCGTGTCATTTACACACTCATTAAACTTTGAGGAGTGAGGCATTGACAGACGACGGTCATTGCGACATTGCAAAGTGATGGCGCTATAAAGCCATGTGCTTTTTAAAAACATTTTAATAGGTTTAACATTAGATTAACAGCCATATATGCTACTTCGAATACCCTGCTGAGATAAACAGCTAAAACCAGCCTAGGCTGGTTGGCTGGTGGTAGCTGGTTTTAGCTGGTCTCCCAGCCTGGCCAGGCTGGTCAGGCTGGTTTTAGCTGGTGGTTTCACTCATAATAGTGTTTTGAGGACAAAACCCGGACGAATGTCTCTGATCGATGTCTTGAGGTGTGGTAACCGTAGTATAAGCAGAATAATTGACTTCGGTCTGTTGAATTCTACAAAAATAATGCACACCCAAGGCCAGGCTGGTCTTATGGCTATGACCAGCTTAAAACCAGGCTGGTTGACCAGCTAAAACTACCCAACCAGCCTAGGCTGGTTTTAGCTGTTTTTTTCACCAGGGTAGAAACACTGGAGACCGGAAATGCATAGCATTCTTTGGGTTAAGAGTCAGCAGTGACTTCCACATTCAGGAAAAACATCTATATGTAAGGAATAATTGACAACGGGCCTCGGGTATGCATAGAATTCAACGAACCAAAGTCAATTATTCTGCTTATACTATGGTTACCACACCTCAAGACATCGATCAGAGACATTCGTCCGGTTTTTGTCCTTAAAATGCTATTGTGAGTAGGATTCATTTCTTACACAGCTCATCCAACACCTTTGTTGCTAATTCCAAAACGTCATTTTAGACCTAGTAACAACACTTGAGCCATTGATAGCAAACAAATGCAGTTTATAATGAAGCTTATACAGACCGACAGACAGGCAAAACCACGCTGTTGTTACCTTGTGAGAAATTTCATATAGTTTTTAAGTTTTCAATCGTCAGAACAGCGCTAACAACATTAGCGTATATGCTAACGTCTGTGCTGTAAGGGAGAGAGAGTGGGAGAAATAGAGTATCTGCTTTCCTTACATAATAAAACGTAATTTTGTGGCAAAAACATGGAAATAATCTGTCGTTTTTATCATATCGTTTACTGTATTCATTTGTTTGGCAGGTGTAGTTGTGGGTTTTGGGCTAGGACCTTTGAAATAACTGAAATAACTGTGATATAGACATGTAATGTGGTCTAGTGCTGCCTGGAACTATATTCGCCATGCATTTCCCTGAAAATAATGCACACCATTAGAACCTTCGTCAGCCAATCGGATTCAACCATTCAACAGCCCCGTAGTATAAAAATAAATAAATACTGTATATCATAATTTAGAGCTGAACCCTGTATATTTACCAATTCTGTGTTGCAAATGTGCTGTATATATGAGCACGTCTATGCTTTGTGGTATATTTGTGTGTTTTTACCTCCTTGTCTGGTGAACTCATCTGCTTCATGATGCACCAGGTCAGCCACACATCCCCCATAATGCAGGCGTGACTCATGATCGAAAGCCTTCAGGGTCTCGCTGGAGCTGTAGGATTTCTGGGTGGGTACACGACATTCGTCGTGGTCCAGAGAGGAGGTGGTGAACTGGAAATCTTTCCCACAGCGGGCATGGGTCAGTGTACGGTGTCTGCGCTCCTTTAGATCCATGACAGCTGCTGCAGCCCGATGATCAGATCAGTCCGCAAGGTGGAGGTCTCAACAGATGTACAGTCCTTCACCTGGTAATAGAAGAGCACAGATCAATAAAGTACAAAAATATATATTCCCTACTGAAATGACAAGCATGAATTGCTGATTTAAACTGGTTAGTGCTGGTCTAGCTAGTGGACCAACATAGCAAATCACATCCAGATTAGCTTTCTAGAGAATTGTACTGACTAATGAAGTTTTAACAGTACTACAGCATCCAAAATAAAGGCAAAAACAGAATCAGAAAGCGTTGCAGAATTATACAAAGATATTCACAAAGTTATGCACTCCATGTGTTCATTTATGAAACATTTTGTCTAATGTAATTATGCTTTCAGCCACAACTGTGGTACTCAGCAATATGTAACTTATTTTATGTTTTACCATTCCACAGTTAACCACAGATTTTGTTTAAAAATGAGTACAGAAAAACGGCTGTTATAGTTTAATTCTAGGTATTTAAAAGAAAACAAAGCATATCATTTAGTGGATAAAGCCTGTCTGTGAACTACATAAAAAAATATCTTTAAATGGAAAATTTGCTACATGGTGCATTCCTAAACAAAACAGTGAAGACACATCTAAACAAAAAGCTGCAGCTGTCATTACAGCCATAATCACAGATGAAATAGTGGAGCAGGAACTGAGACGTGTGGAGGAGTGAAGTCATGATGCCGGTGAAGAATGAGTGATAGAGTGAAAGAGAGGAGAAGGGGGAGGAGAAAGGAAATGACTTGAGGGCATTGCGAGTCTCTCCCTCATTATCGCAGACAGAGTGAGAAAAGCTCCCTCTGTGGCCGTGAGAGGATAATCACAGATGCCTGGATGTGCCGCGGAAAACAGGCAACCGAACACAGTGCGGGCCAATCATATCACACGCTCACAGACAAAAAAAAAAACACTACTCTATTTTAAATCCTATGCATATTGGCTGAGAAGCTACTCCAGTCCTGAATAGTATCAACGATAAGTACCACATTTAATTTAATTTAATTTAATTTTTATTTTATTATTTATACCTATATCCTGCACTTGCTGCTTATTG
>NC_133376.1:35225251-35305403 GCF_049309525.1 Garra rufa
AAACAAACAAACAGCAAGATAAGACAAAATACTGTTTTGTTTTGTCTTGTGTTTTGTCTGGTGCACATTTCCAAACTTTTTTTTTTATAAAGCTAAACAAAATTTTAAAAACTATATGGAAATGTGGACTGGACAAACAAAACAAAACACACACACACACACACACACACACACACACACACACACACAAAAAAAATAAAACTAAAGGCTACACTACCACACAAAGCAAAACTAAATGTAAACACATATGGAAATATGAGACAAAACTAAAACAGACAAAAGGCAGAATAAGTCAAAACTTCAACACAAAGCAAAACAAAATGTAAAAAATGCAAGCAAATATGGGACAAAACTAAACTAAACAAAACAAACAAAAGATAAGACAAACATCAACACAAAGTGAAAACAAACTGTAAAAATGCATGAAAATATGGATCAAACCATCCAAAACAAAACAAAAGACTAAACTACCAAGCAAAGCAAAACAAAATGTAAAAATGTATGAAAACATGGACCAAAACAAAAGACAAAACAAAGCAAAACAAAATGTAAAAACATATGGAAATATGGGACGAAACAGAAAACAAACAAAAAGCAGAATAAGACAAAACTTCAACACAAAGTAAAACAAAATGTGGAAATGTGGACCAAAACAAAACAAAACAAAACAAAAAGTAAAAATGGATGGATATCTGGGACAAGGGACACAAAAAAGAGTGTTCTTGATAATTTATTTAGCAGCACGCAACAGAAAACACATTAGCTTGAATGCATGAGTGAGGAAACATGCAAACACAATGACTGCCTATTCAAGATGTTTATCCTCTTGACATTTACAGCTGTCATGATCTAACATATCTGTCTCTCCATTTTAATGACTAAAAGTGCTTATAGACAAAGTAGATCTCCAGCATTTCTCTCTTTTCCACCTGATTTGGATCTCATCTTCACAAACACCGATACAAAACAACAACCCACATCAAAGCACTGCACACACTCTCGTTCTGATCGCATCTGCAACACTTACAGCTGCATTCTGGCACATGCAAACACATTGCAAAAGCCTCACTCTGCTCTAGCTATGTAGATTAGGAGGCGAAACATGGTTCTAAAGCCATTTCCAGGAAAAAATGGCTATGTTGTGCATTGAATGTCAACTTCAGATGACTAAGTATGGGGTGTCTAGCTAAGTGGAACACCATTAACACTTTCAGCAACTTGAAAGTGCACATTTTCAAGGACTTGCAATTACCTAAGATATAGATACACATATTGGCTTGTCAAACTTGAAACTGTAACACAGCTCTAGGTAAACATAATCCTGATTATCTCATTCCATGTACTGTCTATACCTCATCCTGGGTTAGTAATTAATCCTGAGTAATTAGGTTATGAAATTTCATACTGAATATTCGTAACTCTGGATTAACATTCTTATTTGCATATTTATAAAGTTTGTAACATAGATGAGACGAATACAGCATGCAACCTGTTTTAATAATAACGCTCGTCCATCTGTGGAAATGTCACCATGTAAATCTGCTCCAGATATCTTCAATCCATAAATAATAGTGTTTCTTCATTGTTCATTAACATGTTTGTAATCGCCGTTCAACGTTTTACACTATTTCTCTCGGATGCTGAAACTAAACACAGCATGAAGATTTCTGTGACTGTGCAAAGTACATGAATATTTAATAAGGTAAGTGCTGAGGCAGTTTATGATTGGCTGTCTGTATCTAAACAAATCTAAATGACAGTGCAATTTGGGACTAGCACTGCAAAAGCAATGCTTGAAAAGGCGTTAACCCAGGGTTAAATGCAATGTGAAAACTCTATATTAAGAGCCAGTATGAACACTAACAGAACTGCAAAGTGGCAATACATGTTGACATCTCTATGTGAATTTTTATAAAACTGCCACAAAATATATAAATAGTCAAGTCACCTCCTCTTCTATAACCCACTATGTACAGTTCTGCCGATGGTACATAAGATAGAATACAGCAGCACATACCCGCCTCTGTCACTCCTGCTGTCTCAAACATGCACGGTTTTTGAATTCAGCACCGTGGCCGAATGCCATGACGTAAATAAGCAGAGGACAAACTTCCAGCTTTCTGTCAGCTCTCTCCATACTGCCAGCTTGCTGCTCCCAGCAGTTATGGGAGAAAGTGTCTTGGCATCATGCTGACGGCTAAAAAACCCTATAGTAACTAATGTAGATAAGCCAGAAAATGCCTACACTGCCTGAACACACGAATCCAATTCAATCAATTGTAAATAACAGCATGGACAGTCAGCCTTTGAAAACAAACCAAAACTGTCTGCAGCCTAAACAGACTCTAAGGTCATATTAACATCCTATTTCACTACTAACATCACTTCTAGCATGTGTTTCAAATGCACTCCTTGTGGCCAATTGTGATTAAGGGAAGGGTCTCTAATATGGTCACTACTTAACATTAGTTGCATGTAAATAAGAGCATTATTGCATGTTGATAAAGAACAAAAACATATGTGCATTTCTCAATTACATTTCTGGCTACCCTTGTATACAGTGAGGGATTTTGTATGTTAGCCCACTGAAAATGAAATGATCAGTCTATAATTTTGATGGTAGGTTTATTTTAACAGTGTGAGACACAATAACAACTAAAACGTCCAGAAAAACACATTTTAATGAGTGAAATAAGTATTTGATCCCCTATCAATCAGCAAGATTTCTGGCTCCCAGGTGTCTTTATACAGGTAAGGTATGAGGTACTGAGATTACCTCAGATCTCAGTTTGTTACCTGTATAAAAGACACCTGTCCATAGAAGCAATCAATCAGATTCCAAACTCTCCACCATGGCCAAGACCAAAGAGCTGTCCTAGGATGTCAGGAACAAGACTGTAGACCTACACAAGGCTGGAATGGGCTACAAGACCATTGCCAAGCAGCTTGGTAAGAAGGTGACAACAGTTGATGTGATTATTCATAAATGGAAGAAACAGAAAATAACTATCAATCTCCCTCGCTCTGAGGCTCGATGCAAGATCTCACCTTGTGGAGTTTCAATGATCATGAGAACGACGAGCTTTCAAGTCCAGTACTACACGGCATCTTGTGATCTCAAGGCAGCTGGGACCATAGTCACCAAGAAAACAATTGGTAACACTACGCGTTGAAGGACTGAAATCCTGCAGTGTCCTCAAGTTTCCCCTGCTCAAGAAAATACCTCTATAGGCCAGTCTGAATTTTGCCAATGAACATCTGAATGATTCAGAGGAGAACTGGGTGAAAGTGTTGTGGTCAGATGAGACCAAAATCGAGCTCTTTGGCATCAACTCAACTCACCGTTTTTGGAGGAGAAGGAATGCTGCCTATGACCCTAAGAACAACATCCACACCGTCACACATGGAGGTGGAAACATTATGCTTTGGGGTGTTTTTCTGCTGAGGGGACAGGACAACTGCACCACATCAAAGGGACAATGGACAGGGCCATGTACCGTCAAATCTTGAGTGAGAACCTCCTTCCTTCAGCCAGGGCATTGAAAATGGGTCGTGGATGGGTATTCCAGCATGACAATGACGCAAAACAAATGGCCAAGGCAACAAAAGAGTGGCTTAAGAAGAAGCACATTAAGGTCTTGGAGTGGCCTAGCCAGTCTCCAGACCTTAATCCCATAGAAAATTTGTGCAAGGAGCTGAAGGTTCAAGTTGCTAAAAGTCAGCCTTGAAACCTTAATGACTTGTAGAGGATCAGCAAAGAAGAGTGGAACGAAATCCCTCCTGAGACAGGACAATATTTGGCTGAGATATTTGGGTTTGTATGATCAGATCAAAACCACTTTGCGGCTCTTGTACACCTGTATTAGGTGTTGCTATTTCATGAAGGTAAATGCATAGTCTGCTGCAGAAAGGATGAAAGCAGAATAGAATAGAATAGAATAGAATAGAATAGAATAGAATAGAATAGAATAGAATAGAATAGAATAGAATAGAATAGAATAGTTGCATTGAAGCTGAAAATGAGCTCTGTGTCAGGGAGATGGAGGTGCAGATGTCTTCAGACTCTAGGTGAATGAAACACGACGGCGGCCGAGCAACAGAAGGAACACAGAGATAACCGGTTCCTGATGATGTTGTTATTATTGTGCGTTATTGGTACGTGCCACACTGGCACAGGACAGAATAAACACCCTAAAAACACTGTGTACAACAGCACAGAATTACGACCAGCCAAATCACAACATATTTCTATGACAGGATACAGACGATTCATATAATGCTTTTCCAAACAAAGAAGGCACAAGCTTTTTTTGAGCCCTGATTTTAAATGCAACCTCTAGAAAAATCTGAATGAAATGAAATCAAACTCCAAACCACAATCTATCATACAAAACTTCACCGTGTCATGACGTGTAAATGGGAGTTTAACGCGTGTAACACTAGAAAACCTGAGCGTTTGATGTTGAAACACTTTCAGAAACACACTAACAACTACAAACACCCTTCTAAGTGGATGCTAAGCGGCTTCTGGCACTGTGATGTTAGTGGGTGTGGGAGAGAGCGAGCTAATGGACAACATTAGTTCTCAGTCTGAGACACTAATGCACAATGTGTCAGATTAAGGAGATATTTATCAACACAGGTGGCTGATGGTGGACAGGCAATACACAGATACATCTCCCATTACACACTTATAGTGAACATTATGCATTGTGTTCGGTGACATTAGAACACTGGCCCCAGGATTTACCTTGCTTTACCTTCAGGTCTTCAAAGGCTCTCTGTGATGCTAAAACAGCACTTTTTATAGTGGACACTTTTAGCAAACAGTATTTAAAAGCCAATTAAAAATTGACAAGGAAGAAGTATCTTTACTGCTGTTTTATTTCATTTTATTTTTTTAAATCTGGGAAACTGTTGACTCAATGTTAACTACAGCTAAATAAACAAGGCTACTCTGTTCCACAACCAAATTTAGGCCCATTAATATTTTTGAGAAAACAGTGATACATTTCTCAGGATTCTTTGATGAATGAAAGGTTTGAAAAGCAACACAATAGACATCTTTTGTAACATTATAAATGTCTGCCAATTTTGTTCAATTTAATGTGTCCTTGTTGAATAAAAAGTATAACTACATATATAAATAAAATTGAAGATCCTCATTAAAATACCATGCCCTCAGGCATGATAATGCCAAACTGTGTTGATATCAATTGCAGATTTGTGCAGAGCACAAAACATTCAGTGTTCCCAAATCATTCACTTTTAAGGTTCCATGCTGTCTATGTAGGCAGTTAGGGAGCTCATTAGGTTCTGGAACAGAGCTGAAGTTTATCTAGGAGTGTTTGACACCTATGGATGATTTCCTTAAGGTATATGCAAGTGAGAGATGCTAGAGATTGAGAGTGAGTTGAGTCTGATGGCTTTCTGACAGGAGAACACTACAAACTGCCATCTCTGTATCATGCGGCGAAAGTATAACGTGTGAAGACACTTTGAAAAAAGTATAGAGTGAGTGATGCAGCTGATAGGAGATATCATGGAATCCAGTCGTTAACTGGATGTACATGACAATACATGACAACGGTTATTTTACAACTCATGTCTTTCCGACAAAACGGCATAACAATGTGTCATAGGGAGAATTACAGTTGCTGTTATCTGGCGACGATTTCACCACAATCTGAAAAAAAAAGAGCTTATGGGTAAGAGCTTATGAATATATAACAATGCGGCACTTGAGAGTGAAGAATCTGCCGACTTGAGATGTGAATCTATCACTTAAAAACAAAAGGAAAAATCTCAATGATGTCAGAAATGTAAAAAGAGCTGTTAGTTGACTTGGTTAGGCTATTAAAAATCACAATAAACATATTTTCCTTTGTTCTGTTTTAATTGCGTAAATGGCAACCTAGGCTGTTATTTACATTTGAACGCATCAGCGGCGTTCTGACTGTGCAGCAATGTTTTGACGGGGCGTATGGATCTTTTCAGAAGGATGTCAACACACAGCCACAGCTATTACAAGGACAGTTAGATCCCCATAACCTGAATCCATTGTTGTTTCTCATTATCATTCCGACTAAATAAAGGCACGATAACGCTGATCCGCAATGAGGCCCTCTCACGCATGAATAACAGACTGTTTCATAACACCCGTCTTCCCCTGCCGAGGACTCGGATATGGGTGGGGGTATTGGAGAATCAGCCGTGCTTCGTAGAAAGAGAGAGAGAGATATCAGAAACGGAGAAGATATCAGCTGGCTGTTATTCATACCTGAAAACAAGACGGTGCCAAAGAAGCTGACAAAGCTGTCTATTTCTGAACTGTGGGAAATGGAATGTGTGGTGAGAGCTAGATGACTCAAGATTGGCTACGAGACCTCGTTCTCTCAATCTGTCTATCTCTATCCGACGTGCTCGTTGCTCGGTTGTACATTTAAACTCCAAATACACATTCACTCTGTAATTTCCAAGTAATCTTTTGGCCATGAACACATGTTCATTTTGAGCAGATGGCATCTGGGCTAAACATGGATTCAATCTCATATCTGAGGGGGAAAAAAAATCGTAATAATAATAGCAAATAAAACATTTTAGAAAACTAATGTGCCATCATTTGTAACATATGGCGTATAATTTGAATTTTGAACGTCATCTGGCAGATTTGCTGTGAAATAATTCTGTGGAAGAGTAGGAAACACATACTATTGGCTTTAAAGGGATGGCTCACTCAAGAAAAATTAATCATTTACTCACTGTCATGTCATTCCAAACCTGTATGACTTTCTTCTGTGCAACACAAATATATTATTAAAAAAAAAAACGTAAGAAGTCATATAGGACTATGCCGTTTGTTAACTGTAAATATAGACATTAATTATGGAAGCCAATTTCCACCACTGAATAACAAATAAAAATTCTGACTTAATTTCTCGCAATTGTGATTTTATTTCACACAATTCTGAGATAAAATCTGAATCTCGAGTTAAAAGTCAAAACTGTGAGATATAAACGTGCAATTCTGAGAAAACATCAGTCTTTTTTCAATTCAGAACAAGACTTCATAACTCGCAATTGCGAGCTTATATCTCACAATCCTGAGAATAAATTCAAAATTGCAAAATATAAACTCGCAATTGTGAGAAAAGTCAGATTTGCATGATAGAAAAGCAATTCTTAGAAAAAAATCTTAGAAAAAAATTATCATCTTGCAATTCTGACTTTATTCCTTGCAATTGCTAGTTTATATCTTGAAATTCTGACTTTATTTCTCACAATTGGGAGTTTACATCACAATTTTGAGGAAAAAAGTCAGAACTGCCAGTTTATATCTTACAATTTTGACTTTATTTCTCACAATTGCCAATTTATATCTTGCAATTCTAACTTTATTACTTGCAATTGCATTTATATCACGCTATTCTGGGAAAAAATCAGAACTGGCAGTTTGTATCTCACAATTCTGACTTTATTACTCGCAATCACAAGTTTATATCTCACAAGTCTGAGAAAAAAACTGTGAGATATACAGTAAACATCCAATTCTAAGAAAATATCAGTCTTTTTTCCATTCAGAACAAGACTTCTGAATTACAATTTTGACTTTATTTCTCACAATTGCTAGTTTATATCTCGCAATTCTGACTTTATTACTCACAATTGTGCATTTATATCATAAGTCTAAGAAAAATAGGTAAACTACCAGTTTATCTTGCAATTCTGACTTTAATCCTCACAATTGTGAGTTTATATTACGCAATTCTGTGAAAAAAAGGCAGAATTGCCGATTTACATCTTGCAATATTGACTTTATTACTCACAATTGGGAGTTTATATCACAAAAAAGTCAGAACTGCCAGTTTCTATTTCACAATTCTGACTTTATTATTTGCAATTGCATTTACATCATGCCATTCTGATAAAAGAAAAATCAGATTTGGTCGTTTATATCTTGCAATTCTGACTTTATTACTCGCAATTGCGAGTTTATATCTCACAATTCTGAGTTTGTATCAAGCAATTCTGAGATGTACATTCACAATTGTGAGAGAAAATGTCAAAATTGTAAGATAGAAAGTCACAATTACCTTTTTTTTTTAATTATTCAGTGGCGGAAATAGGCTTTCATAATTAATAAACACCATTCCCTCAGACACAACCATGAATACTACTTTAACATCCTCTCCAGTCTTTCGTACTGTTTTGGGCTTCCTGAATGACCTCAGCTGCTTTATCCTAATGCACTCTTGGTTCATCTCAGCCGTTACTAATGCGTGAGTCAGTTTATAGAGATTTCCTCCATACGGTGATTTTCATAGAGACGGAAAAACACAAAATGAAAAGTGAAATACAAGTCAAGGACAAAAGCACCTCCCGACACAGACTTCAGCTGCCTGTGCTTCTCATTCAAATTCAGACCCGAGCCACAGATTTGACAAATTGGAGTGATCTCAGGACATAAGATTTCTGCAGGGGAAAAGTGTTGCTTCCTGCAGACCGGCTCTGAACTGAGACTAGGCACGGCTATGCTGGAACAGAAGCGATTCTCTCCAATTACCCACACTCCCCAGCGATGAACATCAGGGAGGGCCCAAACTCCAGGCTGATCTGACAGTCACTCCGCAGGTGACAGAGTCAGCCACAGCGAACGCGGCCGGGCTGCTCTCCTCTTCCTCTCTCCAGACCTGCGGCTCACGGCTTCGCTACCGGTGCCGCTCTCATGCGTAAATGACAGAAAGAACAAAGAACTGTTGAGCTTCATGCGACGCTTGCCGCTAGCTCCGGCTGACAAAACCTGATGCTGATGGAAATCAGCACAAGCTAAGGGTGTTTTTACACTAGAGCTTTCTGTGTAAACCGGAGTCTGCTTATAAATGCAATTCTGAACTTCTGGGTTATGGTACGGATGGCTAATTTGTCATTGCTAATGGATACTGATAATGTATTATTGTTATAATGAGCAAATATTTTGCCATTGAAAATGAAAAATCCGTCATCATTCACTCTCACGTCATTCCGAAACTGTATGAATTCTGTGGAACATTAAAGAAGATAATTCTGTTATACAACAGAATATAACAGATATGTGACTGTTCTTGTTTTCACAATGAAAGTCAAGAGGATCTAAAGCATTGACATTTATTGTACAAAAACAAACAAATTTTTTTTTTTTTTCAAAATATCACAAAGAAAGAACCTCATACAGGTTTGGAACAGCATGAGGATAAGAAAACGATGACAGAATTTTCATGTTTTTCATGAAATATTCTTTTAATACAGTTTGTGTTGTCCAAGTAATTTATGACTTTTCTGAAAAGTGTGACGAAGAGTGTGACGAAGAGTGTGACGAAGAGTCTGAATCATCGCTTTTTATATGTCAGAGGTGCTCTTTGAGCTCTACCAACCCCAGACACTGGCCTTGGTATTGACTGTCTTGTTGTACAAAAGCAACACCGCTGAGGCACTGACATATGAAGGTTATGAGTCACATTATTTACGTTTCAGGTCTCTAGTTGACTTGACGCAGTAGTTGGAGTGGAGGGTTAGTTTGGTGGGTTACTCACTCACCTGAGGCCGGGCCACTGGCAGGGACAGAGTCGAGAGCAGAGGCTGCTGTTAATTACGTTTACGGTGACTGGTGCTTTTTGGTTTGTATGGTGAACTTACAAGTCTTAAATGCATGCATTTACAACACACTCTAATAAAAATAATAATAATAATAATAATTATATATATATATATATATATATATATATATATTTGATCTGCTGCTGATTTTGTACATTTGCCCACTGATAAAGAAATGATCAGTCTATAATTTTAATGGTAGGTTTATTTGAACAGTGAGCGACAGAATAACAACAAATAAATCCAGAATCTTTAAAAAAAAAAAGTTATAAATTGATTTGCATTTCAATGGGTGAAATAAGTAGTTGACCCCTTGTGGGCAATCACAGAGATCAGACGTTTTTTTGTCTCACTCCTCTTTGCAGATCCTCTCCAAGTCATTAAGGTTTTGAGGCTGACGTTTGGCAACTCAAACCTTCAGCTCCCTCCACAGATTTTCTATGGGATTAAGGTCTGGAGACTGGCTAGGCCACTCCAGGACCTTAATATGCTTCTTCTTGAGCCACTCCTTTGTTGCCTTGGCCATGTGTTTTGGGTCATTGCCAATGCCCTGGCTGATGGAAGGAAGTTCTCACCCAAGATTTGACGGTACATGGCCCCGTTCATCGTCTTTTTGATGAGGTGCAATTGTTCTGTCCCCTTAGCAGAAAAACAACCCCAAAACATAATGTTTCCACCTCCATGTTTGACATTGGGGATGGTGTTCATAAGGTCATATGCAGCATTCCTTCTCTGCCAACACAGTTGAGTTGAGTTGATGCAAAAGAGGTGAGATCTTGCATGGAGCCCCAGACCAAGGGAGATTGACAGTTATTTTGTGTTTCTTCCATTTGCAAATAATCACACCAACTGTTGTCACCTTCTCACCAAGCTGTTTGGCGATGGTCTTGTAGCCGATTCCAGCCTTGTGTAGGTCTACAGTCTTGTCCCTGACATCCTTGGGCAGCTTCTTTGGTCTTGGCCATGGTGGAGAGTTTGGAATCTGATTGACTAATTGCTTCTGTGAACAGGTGTCTTTTATACAGGTAACAAGCTGAGATTAGGAGCACTCCCTTTAAGACACCTGGCAGACAGAAAGCTTGCTGATTGATAGGGAACCAAATACTTATTTCACTCATTAAAATGCAAATTAATTTATAACTTTTTTGAAATCCGTTTTTCGTTGTTTTTTTGTTGCTATTCTGTCTCTCACTGTTAAAATATAGGTAAATAACGAGAAGCATAACAATGTGCAGTGGTAAAACTGTTTGCACTACAAACCAGTGTGTTCATAATTAAGATAATACTTAAAAATAATATGGTAAGACACACCAATTATTTGCAATATCAAGCAGCAAAATGAGCTGTTTTGTACAGCTACAAATAGCTGGATGTGGATGAGACCAGAAGCCAGACCCATAAAATTTACAAATGGCCATGGGAAAAATAAGATAAATATAAACAAGTCCAATACCTTCCCATTTATTTTTACAACCAAATATTCTTTGGATTTAAAGTTTATCAAAAGATTTGCCACAGAACAGCCAACAGAGATTGAAATTGAGATTCACATTGATTTTGCCACAATGATGAATAAAATAAAAACTCAAACTGAACATACAGTTCTGCTTGTGACTCATGTAGTTTACTAGTTACCAAGTGCCTCAAACAAAAATCTGAATACTGTGCAAAGATTTGATGGCACCAGGGTAAGCTGTCATTCTCAAAGATGCTTGCTGTTTCAGCCTTGCATCTAAAAACATCTTTGTTTTCAAGCAGACTGATAAAAAATAGCACAGGAAGTTTCATAAAGTCAGCCAATCAGATTATAACTTGTGATTCTAATCAGTTCTTGCCATGGTTCTGATGGATTACCAGCAAACCTTCATGTAATGAAGACTTTGACTTTTGACCAGAATCTAATTAGTGACTAAGCACAATGAGCGTCTAAAAAATTGCAGGGTCCAAGGCCCTGACCTTAACCAGACTATATACTTGAGAAGACAAAATGCAGGTGAAGTGGGGCAGAAGTGTAACACACACACACACACACACACACACACACACACAGCTCACTTATGTGAGCTGAACACTTGAGCTAAGTTCAGGTTACATTAGCATTAACCCTCACATCCTTACATGCTGTCTTCACAATGTCTCACATGAAAAAAAGCCTTTGAACTCTTGACGCTTCCCACTACAGAATCAGGGGTCAGCGATAACGTGACCTCCTAGCCTCTACTAGGGTCCCGAAAGGAAGAAAGGTCCGTCTTAGTTTCACCCGCTCTAAAATATTAATCGAAGCCAAAAAAAGAAAACTTTTAATACACATGAAACTAAAGCCGGCCGCATTGTTGTTGCGCCCAATCTATTCCTCGGCTCTCTCTCCCGTCCGTTCCTCTTCCTCTGCCGTCTTTTCTTTTTCCTCATGAATAATGAAGGGAAAATATCCAGCTTGTCCCTGCAGAAGAACACTGGGCTCTCCGGTGTTGATCAAATACGGCCTGTTAAATAATTGAAGGGAGCCTTTGTCATGCAAATGAAGGGCCTGAGGACTGGAGAGCGGCGCGGTTGGGCCGGATGCTAATGTCTTATGTTTGTTTGTTTCTAAATAGGTTTTTTTAAATCTAGTTTTTGAGGCCTTTTGGGCCTGAACACAAAGAAAAATGAAACCCAGGGGAACAAGTCTGATCGCACTTGTTCGTTTTGTGGGAACGGGCAACCTTGGGGTTACGGGGTTCGCATTATCAAAAAATAAAGAGGTGTGGCCTTCAATCACAATACTTTGCTCTACTTGAGGACATCCATCAAATGCAACCAGACGTAGCTTGCGACAGTCGAAAGAACACTAAGTAAAGTTAAGGGCGATCCGGCGTTAGGCGGGGCAGCTGCTCATCAGAGAGTGAGCGAACATGAGCTAACACAAGCAGGGCAATTATACCCGCAGATAAAAGCTCATTACACAATCAATGAGCTGCTTTGTTTCTGGGGCCTATTATACCCTGTTATCCTCCACTGGAAGCTCTCACTTCCCCCATCCTTTTATTCACTCCATTCTTTTTTTTCTTCTTCTTTGTCCCTGGCGATTTTGGATGAATGATAAATAGCTTAAATGAAATAGCGGAGTCGAAAGAGAAAGCAACAACACGGCACCCGGCGGAACAAAAGACTTCCACAAATATGCCTGCGCTGATAGATCGGATCGAACCGGCTCTTAGGAAAAGGAAAAACATGGGAAATCAGTAATTGAACATCATTCTCACGCACACAAACAAACAAACACAGAGACTATGAAGAAGAGGCGCAGGTATGGTGTTATTAAAATTGACAGCGTGTCGGTTCAGTGTGTACAGTATGTATTTATACTAAATCACACGGGTGGGAATGTGCACTGCAATTTCTCATTTAACCAAAGGGGGCAATATCCACAAGCAGAAAGGGGTCAGTTCAGGGGTGTGTGACATTGGCATTTCCAAAAATGACCAGCAGTGTGTGGAAATGTCCTTGAAATGCTCCAATAATGAGATCTTTATGTGGCTTCCTTCCTGGAATGATGCTCCAATTACAAAGAGTTACAGTAAATAACTCAGCCTGGACAATAATACACTCACACAAATCCTCACAAACTAAGGCAATTCTGTACACACATTTTCTGAGGGATAATATTTATCTTCAGGAACTGAAATAACAAGGGAAAAAACATTATACAACAACGAGCCCGCATTTAAATATGTACTTAAAAACACATACATGCCTACACACAATCACTCCAAAATTCTATTTTTTTGACTTCTTCCATTTCTTTATGATCTACTGTAGAAAAAAAAATTATTGGTGCATATTATCTAAAGGGTGGAAGCTTTTTTTAACCAAGCCAATTTAGCCAATTAAAAAAAAATAAATAAATAAAAAATATTGCCACAGGTGTCACAAGGCCAAAAACAGAAAATAAACCATTTTGTAGCCAATTAACAAATAAAATAAAATAAAATAAAACAATTAAATAAAAATTAACTGCCACAGGTGTCACAAGGCCAAAGACAATTATTTAACCTTGACTGATGAATACACAGCCAATCAGGCAAAGACCAACACCTTTCAGAAATCCAACTCCCTTTGAGAGCTTCCAGTTCTTTCCTATGTTCTCTAACTTCTCCCCACTTGCCTTTATTTTCTGTTCACTCCTCCCTTATCCTATACATCCTGACCCCTTTTACCATTTCACAGCACCTATGTTTATGACACACTTCATCCTTTCCCTCTGTCTCGTTCTCTGGCCTGTGGCGGCAGTGTGTGCAGCTCCGCGGGGATCCTTTCTCTAAGAGGCATCCATTAGTTACACTCCTCTCAGAACCTGTGGGCTTTATGGGTCACAGGTTCTGTTTCCCTCTGAGTGACAGCATGCCTGGAGAGCAGACCGCAAGCGCTGCGCTGTCGCACCACTCAACTAGAAACCTCCACACACAAATAAACAAACATCCACAGCGGCCTCCGCTACAGACAGAGGGATTCGAGGAATGAGGGAAATATTACACAGAAGCATCTTTGCTGCTTATCCGTGTGAGCTAGAACACTTATCGCTGCAGTAAGTGATGCTGGCTTGATGAGACATGCTCTTTTACTGGGCTCATGGGCCTCGGGGCACACAGACAAACAGACTGTCTAACAGCTTCCTGTTTATGGTTGGGAACATCCTTGTGGCTGTAAGATGCACTACATCTCCTAATCTAAATGGGGTACAGATGCAGTATTTATCGACTCTAAAACCACACAAGATAGAAAAAAGGGCAAAACCAACTCAAGAGTGTGAAGAAAACTGATATGTTTGAGTCCGTATCGCTTTCAGTTAGAATCACAACATCAGTTTTTACTGTAAACTAGATATTTTTCAATGTGTTGATGTTTTTACTCACATCTGACCTTGATTGACTGAACAGCAGAAATTATTTCTATAAACGCTATGGACCGATGGTAGTTTACGAGGTCAGACGAACTTTCCGGAAAGCTGTTTTTTTAACCTCTGAAATGAACTAAAAATTTGTTTTGGCCTGATTTTGTTCGAAATGACGCCATACCATTTTGTTCTCTTAGTGAAACATATCACTGTCTTTAGTGTAGACCAAAATATTGAGAAAGAAAAAAAAACACAACATAGACAACTGGACATATTCTTTTAAAAAAGGTTGACAAGGCTTTAATTAAATAGTGGCATGATTTGATTTTACTCATCAGGATTTTATTTAGATCAAAACATTCTGGTCTATGATATTATAGAGCTCTATACTGGGACGATGTAATTTTGTTGGCAACCTGGAAGATGGCATCACCCTGGTTCGCTTGATAAAAGGCCAACAGGACTTTTCCATTGGCTGTTGGATTAAAATGAGCTGCGAGACTATCAAAAGTTTAGGATTCTTACATGTGATTTACGATTCTTGCAAAGTACATACAATAGCCAGGATTAAAACGTTAAAGTTAGGCTATAAACAAATTCCACAATGACTGCAAAGCTTTATTGATACCACCACTGGGCTCCTGGCAAATATTTCAAACTGTACTTAAAATTTATAAATTGGAAAGTTTCAATTAAATTAGTAGCAAGGTGACATTTTATATTTCTTTGTTTATGGAATATTGTATGATCTGGCATAAGGGTGGGACATATTTCAACTACTCTAGAAACCGGTTACTCCAATAACTTCACAGTTGACAAAATCAAGCTCTGCTCAGCTTTTTTTCTTGTTTGGAAGCTGTTTCACATGAATATGTGTTGCTAAAGAGAAGAAAAGACTATTACAACTCAGCTTTTTATGCCATCTTTAATGTCCCTAGTTCCATTTAACAGCTTGTTAACAACCAGCTTTTTAAAACGTTCAAGCTCCAAAAGTCTTGAGTAGGGTATTACTGACGCAATTTTGCATTAAAGTTATAGTTCACCCAAAAATGAAAATTCTGTCATTATTTACTCACCCTCATGTTGTTCCAAACCCGTACATCTTTGGAAAACAAATAAAGATATTTTTGATGAAACCCATGAGCTTTCTGACCCTGCATAGACAGCGACACAACTGACATATTCAAGCCCCAGAAAGGTAATAAGGACATTGCTAAAATAGTCCATATGTCATCAGTAGTTCAACCTCAATGTTATGAAGCTATGAGAATACTTTTTGTGTGCAAAGAAAACAAAAATAAAAGCGCTTAAAGGCATTTAAGCACATATGAAAAAAGACATTATGAAGCAAGCCTGTAACCACCTAAATCACCTAAATCAAAATTTACCATAGAAATATTATGTTCAACTTTTTGATAATTATTGATATTTACTCTCCAGAGAATCTTTCTGCACTGGTTTGGTTCCAAAAAACCTAGGACTAGTTTGCAAAAGTATGTTTGTCAAAAAAAAAATCAAAATCCCTGAAAATTTCGCCACGACATAAGACACTTGAGTCTGCGATTTTGTACTTTTGATTGCTGTAGCGCCCCATCAGGCCGATTGGGGTGAGCCTTGGTGACTTTAACGGCAGTGTGAGTACTCAGTCTCTACGACTTTGGTCTACACAATCAGTTTTACGTGGAGATTGCTGATCCTTGGCCATTCTAACAATTACTACGTGCTTAAACCCCTAACAACTTTATTGAACAATTTCTTCTCTTCAGTGCCAGTCTTTGATACGCATTCACGAGAGTACCACAATGCATGCATTTGTAAATTGATGCATGCAAATTATTGAATAAAGTTGTTATTTGTGTTTTCTTTGCAGAGAGCACAGCACAGAAATGCTAAGGAGAAGGAGTTGTGCAACATCAGAATATGACCCAAGCTGGATTCAAAATCCAGTTGCCCACACATAAGTACCACAAAGCGACGTGGGGGGGCATATGCATTACCCAGCAGGCCACATCTATGACAAAATAAACATTTTTTTCCTCTCTTCAGAATAATATGCACTGATGAATAGTGCTCAAGACCAGGAACAAGACCAGGAACATTTATTATTGTTAGCAAAGGGGTCGATTTTGATTTCATGTTGTCAAAATAATGAAGGCCCGTTTGAACAATCCACAACCCCCCTCGCAATTAAATGCAAATCCATCTCACATGTAGGCCTTTATTTGTCATTCCACATGTGTAGAGCGATCCGTTCATGAATCGTACATGCGAACAGAATCAAACTAACCGTGACAGACATCAACAGAGCCAAGTAATTCAGTCTGTGATCTCACGTCAACCCAGAGACCTCACAGTCCATTACCTATAGAAACAGCGATCAAAACCTCTCCGCTGCTCGTGTATCTGCATTCATAGTGCCGGTTCCCAAAGGTAGCGAAAGCTGCAGCGCTGAAGATTGGCTAGCGTAGGCTCTTTAATGTCTGCAATACTAACAAGGCTGGCTCGCAGCTACACAAAGCAAGCGTCTCCATTGCTTCGCCGGCAGCCCGGCGGCACCAGGGGTCAGACAACCCACACTTCCTCTAATTGGGTTGATGGAGAGTGAGAACTGCCACGGGGCGCAGGCTGTAAATAAAAGACAGGCCACGGAGCGGAGGAGATATCGACACAGTTTACTGTATGCTAATGCACTTCTTTTTTTTTTTCATTTATACTGCTCATGCTCTCATCCTCTGTGCCCTCCGAAGAATTATTTAACCTGAAAACATTTATAATTCATAGAACATCAAAACACGTCTGCAAGTATGACATTTATGCAGAGTTTGTCAATATCTCTCCTCACCCCTGGAAAAGCGATGTTAAGCAGCCTTTTGACTCGGTTTAATTAAAAAAGCTGATTCGGATCATTTTGCCTTGTCAGTCAGCTCCTGTTTTAAACGTGCTGTGACTTTTGGGGCATTGTGCAAATTAGCATACTGAGTTTTAACCTGCAGTAAAAGGCCATGTCACTGATGTTTGTTGAGCGGAGAGCTAAACTTCACTCGTGGAATGACTGATATGATATTCACGCTCGACTGGAGCTCTGAGTTACTAACGGGCCTAAGTTTGCCTTGGCTCATTTTCAACACAAGAGATGTTGCCGGTAACCTTCAGCCAACAGCGGACTACCTGACGAGTCCTAAATCTGACAGCCTGTCTGTGTGTCGCTCAACACTTCGCAAAAAAAAAAAAAAAAACAAGACACTGCCACATGACTAAAGGAGGCAGATATTCTCCGTTGGTGCTTATATTTTACAATCTGCAGTCCATTTCCTGACCTAATGTGCTTGATGACATTCACAGGAGAGTCAAACTATTGGGAATGAAAGCACTCTGGTGAGTCAGTCAAGACACATATAGACACCCACTCTCGTACCTCAGGCTGCGGCAGAGAAAAAGCAGCCTAAGAGCTTTTGCTGCAACATCTTCCCCCCCGTAACCAACAAGAGAACAGTCAAGAGTAAAAAAATAAAAATAAAAAACCACAGCAAGCCTCTTTATAAACACTTCTGCCCAAATACAGCATCGACAGCTGCAGGGGTTTGTCATCTTTGCAGGAGAAGGAGGGGATGAACGGTCCAAAACAAGATGATCAGGGACAGGGGAAGTTCAGAGAGAAAGCGAGAGAGTGTAGGGGGTATTGTATCAATTTCTGTTTTCCCACAGAAGGGCCAATGGGCATTTCTAGCTAGGTAGTGATCAAAGCCAGGTGAGGTGTCAGTACAACTAAACCTCCAGGAAGTCACCTTCTGCTACTCAGAAAGAAGCTGAGAGTTATTAGTAGGCTCTGAAAAGAAATCTCATAAAGATCAGGGATATTAAACTGTATTTAATAACAGACTGAAAGATAAATTCTCAAATCAGACCAGAACAGTACAATATGAAACTCCCTGAGCGCAATGGGGAAAAAGAAAATCAAAGTTGTTGTAAAAAAAAAAAAAAAATGTGTTTGACAAGAAAAGACCATTTTACAGTTTCATGTTCATTCAACACATTACTTAAAGAGGACATCGGATGCCCGTTTTCCACAAGTTGATATGATTCTTTAGGGTCTTAATGAGAAGTCTATAACATACTTTGGTTAAAATTTCTCAATGGTAGTGTAAAAAACACTTTTTTTACCTGGTCAAAATCTTTTTTCATTGTAGGGTGGTTGTACACAAACTGCCAAAATACATTAATGTTCAAACAGCATGTAAAATTGAGTTTTTCATCCGATGACCCCTTTGTTATTAACTGTGAAATTTATTAGCAGTTTTTTTTATGAAACTTATACACCAAATTTTTGTATGTACTGAATACACACACTAATGTTTAAACATTTGAGGTCGATAAGATTGTTTAATGTTTTTGAAATAAGTCTCTTATGCTGACCAATGATGCACTTATTTGATCAAAACGTTTTTCTCCCTAGTGTCACATGATCAGTCAGAAATCATTCTAATATGCTAATTTTGTGCTCAAGACACATGTATTATCATTATTATTTAGTTATTTATTTATTTTTGCAAACAAATAGTTTTTTGAGGATGAACAGAGTTAAAAAGTTAAAAAGAACCGCATTTATTAAAAAACAAATATAAATGCTTTGCTGTTGCTGTTCAAATGTTTGGGATCAGTAAGATTTGCTATGCTTTTTAAAGTCTCTTCTGCTCATTGAGGCTACATTTATTGGATCAAAAATACAGAAAAAAATAAGAATATTATGAAATATTATTACAGTTGAAAATAACAGTATTCTAATTTAATATATACTTTATATACTTATAATATAATTTATTTCTGTGATGTGAAGATGAATTTTCAGCATCATTACCCCAGTCTTAAGTGTCACATGAAATCATTCTAATATGATAATTTATTATGAATGTTGAAAATCTTTTTGGATCCTGTGATAGTTTGGGGTCAGTTTTTTTTTTTTTTCATTCTATCTTTCTTTTTTTTCTTTTTTTTTTTAAAGAAATTAATACTTTTATTCAGAAAGGATGTGTTAAATTAATAAAAAAGTTTAATATTGGAAAAGATTTCTATTTTTAATAAATGCTTTCTTTTTAACTTTTTATTCATCAAAGAATCCTGAAAAATGTACACAACTGCACAACTGTTTCCAGCATTTTAGAAGGATCATGTGACCCTAAAGACTGGAGTAATAATGCTGAAAATTCAGCTTAGCATCACAGAAATAAATACTATTTTTAAGTTTATTAAAATAGAAACTGTTCCTCTATATTGCAATAATGTTTAACAATTTTACAGTTTTTTTGTTTTGTTTTGTTTTGTTCTTTTGATCAAATAAATGCAGCCTTGATGGGCATAATAAACTTCTTAAAAAAAAAAAAAAAAAAAAAAAAACATAGAAATATCTTACTGATCCAAAGATTTTAAACAGCAATGTATGCATTTTTTTTTACAACATTCTAAAAATCTCTACTGTCGCTTTTGATCAAATGATTGCAACCCTGATTAATAAAAGCATTATTTTATTTTAAATAATAGTATTAAAATGTAATATAAATCATAAAAAATGTACACATTAAACACAAACACATTAAGTGTAAACAGCTACTCACTCTGACAGAAAGAAAGAAAGAAAGAAAGAAAGAAAGAAAGAAAGAAAGAAAGAAAGAAAGAAAGAAAGAAAGAAAGAAAGAAAGAAAGAAAGAAAGAAAGAAAGAAAGAAAGAAAGAAAGAAAGAAAAGAAGGCTGATAAGTCACACACATTGGGTGTGTGGACATAATGTGACACACACACACACACACACTCTCACCCCAGACGGTATTAAAATAGCTGTCATTCTGCAGGCCTTCTCCATACCCACTGCAGGTAAATTAATAAAGCTCCTCACTCTGCCTTCTGTTTGAGGAAGAACACCATTAAGACCAATCCCTTAAAATGGCAATTTAAACAAGGTGTGAAATAACATGAGACTACTGGAACTTCCTGATTGCTATGACAACCCAGGTTCATTTCTGCTCCTCTGAAGATAATCCAATCACCAAATCAGCCCTCAAAGCACCTACAGGCACCATGGAGAGAAAAATGGAGATGTGCAGCAGCTTACCTTAAACAATACAAACTGGGGCATGAGAAATCAGAATAATTCTCAAGCAATTTTTATTTTACACTCTTAAAGGAAGAGTTTACATAAAAATGAAAGCTCTGTCATTACTTTCTCATCCTCACGTCAATCCAAACTTGTATGACATTCAATCTTCCCCGGGACATAAAAAGATATTTTGATACTGTTTTTTTCTCTTTTTTTCAAAGTCAATAGTCACTAAAACCGTTTGATAACCAAAATAAGATCTCCTTTTGTGTTCTGCAGAAGAAAGGAAGTCATACAGGTTAGAAAATAAAAAAGATGGTAAAGTAAATGAAGGCAGAACTTTAATATTTGTGTGAAAATAACAGTTTTTCAAATATATTAGGTTCTTCAAAAATAAGTGTTTGAAGTCATACTATATATTCACATTTCAGAAACCATTTTAGTGTATTTTCTCAAGGGAAAATACTATAGAAATGAAACTTGGATATATTTTAGAGTAGTCAATGTGCACCTTGTATAACAGTATAGATTTACTGTCCCCTGAAAATTATTCAACAGACAGCCATTATTGTCAAAAAAGCTGCCAACAAAAGTGAGTACACCCTAAGTGAACTTGTCCAAAGTGTCAATATATTGTGTTAGCACCATTGTTATCTGGCACTGCCTTAATCATCCTGGGCATGGAATTGACCAGAGCTGCACAGGTTGTTGCTGGGATCCTCTTCCACTCCTCACAGAGCTGCTGGACGTTAGACACATGGTGCATCTCCACTTTACGCTTGAGGATGCCCCACAGGTGCTTAATAGGGTTCAGGTCTGGAGACATACTTAGTCACCCTATCACCTTCACCTTCAGCTTCCTCAGCAAGGCAGTTGTCATCTTGGTGGTGTGTTTTGGGATTGTTATCATGTTGGAAAACTGCTGTGGCCATCTTTGTGGAGAGCAACCATTCTAATTTTCAAATCCTCAGAGAGTTCTTTGCCATGGGATGCCATGTTGAACATCCAGTGGTCAGTATTAGAGAATTGTACTTAGAGCACCCAATTTTAACTGCTCTAATACAAGATACACAACTTTGTATGATCCTGTCAAGCAGTCAAAAACATAAACATGATGAATAGGACATGTAGCTTTGCATGGTTAAACAAGATACTGCTGTTATCACTTAGGGTGTATTCACTTTTGTTGCCAGCTATTTTGACAATAATGACTGTATGTTGAGTAATTTTCAGAGGACATCTATACTACTATACAAGCTGCACATTGACTACTCTAAAATATATCCAAGTTTAATTTCTATAGTATTGTCCCTTGAGAAGATATACTAAAACGGTTGAAATGTGAGGGGTGCACTCACTTTTGTAAGATACTGTGATTCATAACAACATACTAGACTATGCACATTCCTGATCTTAATGTGAATTAGTCCATGCTCTTCAAAAGAAATCAAAATTTGCCTTTACAAATTTGCCTTTACAATCTGCAATCAAAATGCATAATATACATAAATAACATCACATAATATTCACATAAGAAGCACCAGTACTAGATGATTTTCTAATAAACAAATGAAATTTTAATGTAAAAAAAAAAAGGATCTTAGAGGCCTTCAGGCTGTGTAATCTTTGTGGAACATTTATTTTTAAATGTGCATCATCAAGCCAAACTTTTATACAAGTCAAACTTGCACTATTTGTGCGATTACATCTCCTGACATCAGTTGAAGTTTAGGGTGTCATATATCCCAGCATAACCTGAGAGCTCGCTGTGGATGGAGAGACATGCTAAAAAGACTAAAAAGCAGCTCATCAGAGGATGGAGAGAGGAAGAGTGAAGGCGCTGGGGACGTGTTAGCAGCGGTGGAATAAAAAAACAGACACTCTCCGCTGAATGATAATGTTATAACACCAGGCTAGATAAAACCCCAACCAGAAGTGAATTAAGCAGACCTGCACCTGCAATCCACAGTCCTAATAGATATTGATGGAGTCAGTCAGTTAAACAGTGAAACAATTAGACCGCTCCCCTCACCAACCCTCACCCCTCGACTTCAGACAATTACAGAAGCACCAGGACGGTGTAGCCCTTAGCAGAGTCTACATCGCAGAGCCCATCTCTCTCAGGGCCCCAGAGCAACTACCACTCTTGCTGAGGCTCAAACACAGACAGATTGGAGCTCATTATACCTCCAGCGGGGAATAGCGCCCCTGCCTGAGGGACTTCATCTTGCCTATGCAATAGATTAGGGGTCTGTTGCGAGCTAGGAACCTAAAGCACGCTTGTGCTCTTGCATCAGTGTGAGCGAGAGGACGTTCATGTGAAGGATAACAATAGTAAATGGGGCACGCGGAACAAGAAAGGTCAGGCCGTGGCTGTATAAATGTATGAGCCATGAACTCAACATGACACTGAAAGAAAAAAAAAGGAAGGAGTTTTGTGAGCAGAGAAGGCAGAAGTTGGGTCATGGAAGCCCGCACGGAATCCGCACACTTATTTTACAATTTCTGTGCTGATTGTGGATGAAGGTCGAAGGGATTCTGTTTGAATATGGTTAAAGGTTTTAAACGGCCCTGGGAGTACAAAACGCTTGCTGGTAGCTGAATGCATCATCTGATTATTTATAAAATTTCATTAATAAACATGCAAAGAGGTAGAGGAGGGGTGGAGGGGAAAAATACCACTATATTATGCAAACTAGAGAGTCTAACAGTGAAAAAAAATTTGTTAAACTATGTCAGAGCAGATTTATCTTCATCATAAATGAATTACAGTCAAACGAAGATTTATTCACACACCTTCAACATTTCTTGTTGTTTCGCTATAGTTTAGAGAATGATAATAAAATATGACAAAACTCAAGACTAAATAAATTCATCTTGATAGGTAACAAAAAAAACTTTTACTGGGAGTCCACTTTATGAAAATTTTTTCAGGTATAATATGTCATTGTTTACTATATATATATATATATATATATATATATATATATAGAGAGAGAGAGAGAGAGAGAGAGAGAGAGAGAGAGAGAGAGAGAGAGAGAGAGAGAGAGAAATAACCCATAATTTTACTAGATAAGACCCTTTTTTCCTCGGCTGTGATCGTTTAGAGCCCTGTGAAGCTGCATTTTGGAAGTTCAAACTCGAGGTCACTATAGAAGTCCAATATATGGAGAGAAATCCTGAAATGTTGTACTCAAAAAAACAATTTCCTTGAAGAGAAAGACATGAACATCTTGGATGACAAGGGGGTGAGTACATTGTCTGTAAAATTTTTGTTCTGAAAGTGAAGTACTCCTTTAAGAACCGGGGGGTGAAAACTTTTGAACACAATAAAGACGTGTAATTTAAAAAAAAAAAAATTGCCTAAATATCTTTTTTTTTTAATTCAGTACTTCCCTTCAGAGACTACAGAAGATAGTTACATGTTTCCCAGAAGACAAAATAAGTTAAATTTACCCTGATCTTCAAATTTTCAAAACAAAAATGCGAGAAAACCAAAGAATTTGCGGGACCTGAAGAATTTTTCTGAAGAACAGCAGGCAGTTCACAGCTGTGGATCATTCAGAATCAAGGGGATGTAACTTTTGAACGGGGTCATTTTTATAAATTCAACTATTGTTTTCTCTTGTGGACTATCTTTTACTGTACATTTCTGGGTCAACTATCCCTTTAATCATGTTACAATGGTATGACCAACTGGTAGCTAGTTTATTCCTGATCCAAAACCAGCTTGTACCAGCTAACGATTAGTTTGGACTATTTAAAATCCAGCTCAAAATCAGCTACAATGTTCCAAAATACAGCTTCCAATTTAAGCTAGATTGTACAGCAAGGCCTAGCTATATGTTGTGTGGATACAAAAACATCCCATACACACAAACACACACACACACACACACACACACACCCAGGAGGAGTGTGTCCTGAGGAAATCACCCCTCCCTGTTGCAGCGTATCCCAGTGGTCTGGCTGGTTTTCTCTCTGATGTTTATACTCTGGTGACCCAAAGCCCCAGAGAGAGCCTGACCTCAGTCAGCACATCTAATCCTGTGGGATAAACAAAAAACACACTGCTTTATTCATAAGCCCCACACTTACACACCACACAAGTTCTTCATAATTGATGACACCGCTCGCAACACTGCCAACCTCCTCTGTAATGAGACTATATGTCAGATCCACTTCGTTCTCTCAAAGTCAGAACAACACCACACATATTCCAGGCTGCCGGCTTCAGCACCAGCAAACATGGCCCCAATTTACCTTGTTTTTGCCTTAATATGGCCTCTTAAAACAACCATTTCCATTCATCTGCTAGACAACAACTCCCACCTGAAGACAGCCATCACCTTCTGAGGCAATCATGGTGCATTTTGCTGAACACTTGAGAGAGTAATGAGCAGAGATACACAGACACCTTTACTTATGCATAGTCAGTAAAGATACTCTTAGCTTTAAAAGCTCAGCGCCGCTGTCAGTCGTCTCGTCCCTGAAGGAGAACCTCCTGTGCTGTTGTAACAATATGGAAACACACCTAACGGCCTTGTTAATGCAAGGAAAGGCATCAGTAACAACCCTCAAACACTCCAGAGAACCGCTGACCTTCACGGAAGCCCCTCCATATTCATACAGCTGCAGGTTCTGACTCACGCCGTGCACATACACAAACACACACAACCACCTGATGTTGATCTTATGTCGGATGTGTGTATACATGATTCATTCATTGATTAGTTGCTTGGTCAAATGTAAGGCCTTTCTGAAGGCCTGTTTTCATTCCGCATACGTTACTAATGGCCACTTACTGCTGGAAGGGCTCGCTACATATATGTGCACACAAGACAACATGAAAATATAACAGGAACACATAAGCAGCATGAAATATATGCGGTCATTAATGTTTAAATGAAGTAGACCACCTGGGGAAGGCCATTCCTGTCTCTTTGATTATTTAAAAATGATCCAACCTCTGCTCTGAAGTGCCTTTGGAGAATTGTAAGGGTCAATGACAAATATAGTCCATGAATAAAGAAGAATAATTATATATGTATTTTAAAAATAAATAAATAGAAATACTGAACTTAAGGTTTATATATTAATTTCAATTCAGAAATTAAAATCCAAATTAATTAAAAAACAACAACATTTAGATAAAATATAATTATTACCCCTAGTGTTTATGTATTTTATAGATAAGTAAATAAACATACCAAACCACAGGTTTATATATTAATTTAAATTCATATACTAAAATCCAAATTATTATTAAAAAAAAAACATTCATATCAACACCGAATGTAATAATTATATTTTATGTATTTTACTAACAAATAAATAAATAAATAAAAATAACAAACTTCAGGTTTATATATAAATTTTAATTCATAGACTAAAATCCAAATTTTACTTAAAAAAATAATTCACATAACCCCGGGAATAATAATGATATTTTACGTAAAAATAAATAAATATATAAATACTGAGCTAAAGGTTTATATATTCATTTAAAATGAGAAATTAAAATCCAAATTAAAAAAAAAAAAAACACTGGATGTAAATTATATTTGATGTATTTTACTAACAAACAAATAAATAAATAAATAAATAAAAATAACAAACTAAAGGTTTATATATTCATTTTAATTCATAGACTAAAATCCAAATTATTATTTAAAAAAAAAACATTAAAAAACACTGGCAATAATAATTATATTTTATGTATTTTATAAATAAATAAACAAACATGTAAACAAACATCAAAAACAGAACAGACTGGACAAAAATGCATACCATGCCACTTAAGTACATAATATGAGCCTTAAAGGCATGTACTGTAAGCAAATTAAAGTAGTAGATAGATAACCTAGATAACCAGAGAAACCCTTAAATTTAACATCGGCCCTATATACCTGTAGCTAATGAGGCTGTGTCTTCATAGAGTGCAGTTTGATTGACATATTCCCCATCTTTAAAGGTTCTCCTATTTATAAGTCTTCACATGGATGAGGGAAAGCAGTTAATTTGAAAGACTTCATTTGAGGCATATTCAGGGAATCAGTTCACCACCATCCACTAAATCATCATTTTAATCAGCAAGAAGCCTTTTCAGCACACCCTGGATGGCACATCCAACCCAGCAGAGCGCAAGTCTCCCCACGTATGGAACAAACGGCACATGTGGACCTGACGAGATCCCGGCAGTTGGAAGATTGGATCCTTAACCCTATGGGAAGCAGGCGTGCCATTGGTATGCAAAGAAATGAGGGAAATGGGAAAATGAGACGGCTTAACAAAGCACCACTATGCAGTCAGAATGAGGTTTATTTGACAGGTCTCAGTGCTGTCGAGAATTCAGAGAATTCAGAGACTTCCGAAGCAAAGACCCCCGGGACGTTTCCCTGCTTGCAATGGGTGACGTGAAATCACAGGGGTCCCTGTTCAATAGGTTTATTCAGTCCAAACAGCACACCCACATGCCAAACACGTAACCGCCGATGCGCGCTAGCTAGCTTTGCACAGTGGGTGGAGACGAGCAGAATCAAGCAGGGGCCGATCTAAAATATTCCCAAAACACACATGTCCTGTCAGAGCTGATGACATTACACCGCTTTTTAATAGCGCCCCGTCTACGCCGAGAGACTAATACACACTAATGTACAGAAACAAAGGCCATTCATCCAGACAGATAATCTTCTGATCCAATTGAAGGCAAAGCAATAGAAAAAGTGAGAGCATACTTCGCTCAAATGAAACGCACTCGACTTAAGCAAGTGCCGTGCTGTTCACTGGGGCCCCTGTTTGGAAATTAAATTGCAGCTCATCTGGGGAATGAATAAACAGACAAATTTCCGAGGTTTAAAGTCTATTTAGAGATTTGGTTTTAATAAAGGCATTGCGATATGTAGACGCTATAATCCTACAATCAGTTACATACAGTTAGGGGTGTGTGATATGATGTTTTTTGATTGTGGAGGATTAAAATGTCTCCACTATCTGCTTTTGAATAAATATCGTAGTATCGTGCTACAGTGTGCCTATGTCTCAATATACTGTACAACACAACATACATTCACTCACGGGACACTGTACTTATTCACAATTACAAAAGTATGCATGTGCTTTAAAGCCTTGCCGTTATTAAAATACCGTTATTTCGTTAAAAGCCTGTCAAGCAGTGCCTGATTACTGGACTAAGCTATCTTTGGCATCTAATTTGCTAATACTCTCCAAAAAAACACGCAAGAATTACATATAAACACAGTTGGTTATGTCTAAAGTGAAAGTAAACAAGAGAAAAACAGATGTGCGTCTGTATAAGATACGTGCAACTCTTAAGGCGACAGAAATAAACATGCTGCCGATTGTCATTAAATGGACAGTTCACCCAAAAATTTAGTCACTCACATGTTGTCCCAAATCTCTATAAATGTTTTTCTTGTGCTGAACACAAAAAAAATATTTTGAAGCACAGTAGCTTGTCCCCACTCAATTTGATAGTGGGAAAAAATAAATAAAATACTGTTGAAGTAACTAAGGACCAGCAACTGTTTGGTTACCCACATTATAACATGTTTTATGCATAAAAAAATGATGACAGAATTGTAATTTTTGGGTGATGGTAGGCTAATAAAACAAAACAAAGAAAAAACACTCACTGCTCTTAACTGAAGAACTTTAATACAGTTGCTTTAATACGAGTTAATGTATAATTCATGTATACAGTGTATAAAGTGTTTTATTTTTATATGTTAATTCAGTTTCTTGAATGCTAGTTATAAATACACCTACTGTACCTGAAAATTAAAGCACTGTTTGTTTTATTTGTATATTATGTGTAACGTAGCTTATCTTTGTTCTTATTTTTTAAAAACAAAAATAAAATAATGACAAAGATTTTTTTTCATTCATTGATTATCTTCGCCCACTTTGGCCTCAACATCTTCCATTCTTTTTGTTTTATATTTTGTTACCTTGTAAGATTTTGGTTTTAAAATAGGGAAATAGTTTGGCTGTACTGCTCAGACAACTTGTAAAATAGTAAAACAAACATGACAAAGAATCATTACATTTCTGGGAAAAATTGTGATATGATATTTTTGTCGTATCACCCACCCCTACATACAGTAGTGCACTATGATAGGGACTGTTAAAGAATCACTTTCATACCACAGCTTCACACACAATAAAAGAAATTAATACAAATTACTAGAATTTTTTAAAAACAAATCTAAACCTTGCATACTTCTGGTACAAAAGTACTTTAAATTCAATTTGATATTTTTCTATCTCTTTCAGTTCATCTTGTTTTCTTAACCTGAAAACCATCAAGGAGATGAATGTTCATTTCTCATGGACATTGATTGCCATTGGTCATTTATCAAAGGCTTAATAAAAGATTAACTACCAGTCTACATTCATAGCGGTTCTGCTAATTAGCTGGTAATATGAGATCGATAAGACCAAGTTAATGCATGCGTATGAAAAGATGTAATGAGATTATGCCTACGAGGGTAAATAGATAGTTTGTGTTTGTTGGTGAAACAGCGATCAGTCGTTTTAATTTAGCAATTTGTCAATTGCTTTCATTTCCTCTTTCGGTTCATTTCTGGCTTTTTGTTGGGCAGGTGATCGATTACACATTCCTTCAAGCGATATTGTTTAGATCCCGCCATTAGCAAACAAGCTGCTTAACTATGTATAATCTATGAACAAAAGAGGTTGAATGAGAAACCAATAATTTAAATAAAAAAAAAACAATTACATATTCCACAATAATAATAATACAAATATTTTATTTAGCTTTTAGAAAGAACTAAACAGATGTGGCACTTTAAAGGATTGGTTCACTTACAGAATACAAAAGTATTAAAATAAATACATTACTCACCCCCATCATCCAAGATGTTCAGGTCTTTCTTTCTTCAGTCAAAAAGAATTTAAAGTTAAAGTCTAGGATTTTTCACCATATAGTGGACTTCAATGGGGATCAGTGGGCTGAAGGTCCAAATTGCAGTTTCAATGCAGCTTGAAGTGGCTCAACACTGAGGAATGAGGGTCTTATCTAGCAAAACGATTTTTCATTTTTCTAAGAAAAAAGAAAACGTATAGACTTTTTAACCACAAATGCTCATCTTGCACTAGCTCGACCTCAGACATTACATAGTAACATTGCACATGTGCAAATAAATGTGCAGAAAGTCAAACGTACTTTACTAAAAAAATTAAAACAATGATGTCAGATGATTTTTAAGTTGGAGGAGAAAATGAGATTGAATTTTAAGCCCTACCCTACCTTTCTGAACCAAAATACACAGACGAAGAAGTAACCACCTGTGACCGGTTCATAATTTGTGAAGTTGCGGATGTGCATAATGCAATATATATATGTACAGTACAGACCAAAAGTTTGGACACACCTTCTCATTCAAATAAGTGAGAAGGTGTGTCCAAACTTTTGGTCTGTACTGTATATTTTTCTGTTTATTAAAGTTTTTACTCTACATTTGTGCAGTTTTCAGTGGGTTAGTGATATTTTTTTAAATATATATAAATTAATAAATACATTTTTTAAATGGGTTTTTATACAAAAACTGCTTTTTATGTAAAATTCACTTTATAAAAGACCCACATTTCTAACTTTAATTCATGGGGATAACATGGATAATTTCACATGGTTTAGTGTAATCCAGTAAATTCAGTTTTAAAAGTAAAAAAAAAAAAAAAAAAAACTACAAATAACTTTTACCAGTAGGTGGCTGCAGAGCTCCACTATTTGCTATTTGACCACCTGAAAGATATTTTTCACAAGTTTTTTCAGTTGAATTCATATCTACAGTACAGACCAAACGTTTGGACACACCTGAATGAGAAGATGTGTCCAAACTTTTGGTCTGTACTGTGTATATATATATATATATATATATATATATATATATATATATATATATATATATATATATATATATATATATACACACACATATACATATACATACACGTGCATCTCAATAAATAAGAATGACATGAAAGAGTTAATTTATATTAGTAATTCTACTCAAATTCAACTCAAATTGTGAACTCAAATTCCTTGACACGTCTGTGTGTGGTGGCTCTTGATGCCTTGATCCCAGCCTCAGTCCATTCCTTGTGAAGTTCACCCAAATTCTTGAATTGATTTTGCTTAACAAGCCTCTCAAGGCTTGTGGTTCTCTCAGTTGGTTGTGCATCTTTTTCTTCCACACTTTTTCCTTTCACTCAACTTTCTGTTAACATGCTTGATTACAGCAATCTGTGGTCAGCAGGGTTCTTTGGCAATGAATGATTGTGGCTTATCCTCCTTGTGAAGGGTGTCAATGATTGTTTTCTGGACAAATGTCTTCCCGATGATTGAGAAATGTGAGTCAAATCATAATTTAAAGAACCAAAGACTTAAACTACTTCAGTATGTGTGCATTCAATTCATGTAATACACAAGTTTCACAATTTGAGTTGAATTACTGAAATAAGTGAACTTTTCCATGACATTTTAATTTATTGAGACGCACCTGTGTCTGTGTGTGTGTGTGTATATATATATATATATATATATATATATATATATATATATATATATATATATTAGAAAATGGCAGATCATTTTGCTACATTAGACTCTTACAATTGGGACCTTTAACCTGTTGGCCCCCATTGAAGTCCACTATACAGAAAAATCCTGGAATGTTTTCTTCAAAAACCTTCTTTCTTTTCGACTGAAGAAAGAAAGAACATCATGTATGACATGGGAGTGAGTCAATTATCAGGAAATGTTCATTCTGGAAGTGAACTAATCCTTTAACATTTAAAAACCACCAACAGTACAATCCAGTTTAGCCAGACTGCTAAATGCTCCGTGATTATTTAAGTAAACATGCCTTCTTTCTATGCAAATTAGGCTTATTATAGATTGCATCTCATTCATTAGTCAAATCCCTCCAATGTGTTTCAGTGGTCAGAGGTTCCAGATGGAGATCCAAGCAAATGCAGCTATAAGCCAGGTCTTTCTCAGCGGAGATCAATGCACCCGAATCCACCTGTTGAACCGCTTCTTATGCTGTACTCTTCTAATTTAAAGCCTCACAAACATGTTCACTAGCAGCTAATATCTACAGTTTGCATCTCATGGGCACTTGACACAATCTCAGCATTTAAGTACAAGCTTGAAAGATCTTGGTAAAATGCTTTAGTGTTAATGATCCCCGAGATCTATAAACAAGCTTTAAACTATTGACAGTTTTAAATTTGCACTGCATTAAGTCTGAGCAGTGCGGTTCAGGCTTCCATCAATTATACAGTATTATTCTTTACAGAGCTCGTCTCATTCAAACAACTTACTTCAACTCTAAGACATCTTTTATTTAAACAGAGATACTAAAGCTTGAGTCAACTACAGTGTGTCGAAGGAGACCTTGAGAGACTCTGTGCACATCTGTAGCATTGAAATCACTCTACTGTATGTTCAGCATCATGTGAATGGACTCTAATTACACTTTCTGTTTCTGTGCGGCTGAGATGAACTGTTAAGAAACTCTAACCTTGCCAAGTGACTGTAGCCCTGAAAGGTGAGGCAGGATTTTAAAATACACCTGTAAAGGTTAAATGACCCAATGCGCTGATCTGAATGAGAATTAATTATCATGCCAGGAACCTTTCAATCAGCTGGTCCAGCCATCAAGGACATCATCTAATTCACACTGTAGTTAATGGGCACCTCTAATGCTCCTTGTTAATAGTTTCTGTCTTTCACTTATGGACTTTGAAATGTTATCTTTGAGATCTGCTTGGACAAACTTAAAGACATCAGGAAATGGAGTCAGCAATGTTTTAAACTGCCATATTGTGATACATTTGGGAAACAGAATATTCAGCTAAACATACAGTGGGATTTTTCCCATCTTATTTTCCCATTATATTATATTATAATATATATTTTTTTCTTTTAATTTTTAAGTTATTGAAGTACTGATTTATAGTTATATTTAACTTGTAATTTACTAAAAGTTAATAATTACGTTTCTAACTGTACTAATAAGAATTAAATAATTTTTATAAATGATATTAATATTAAATTTTACAGTAACAATTTAACAATTACAGTAGGGTTTCAGCGACAATATTCATAAATATATTAAATTAAATATGAAATATTTTTATTGAAATATTGAAAATATGTTTATATGAAATATTTTTATTTTTATTTTAGTGCATATCAAACAGATCTTTATATTCTGATAGATGGCTGCAAATATATTGGTCCAGAAATCAATGGACCCAGTCTTCTGTTTCCACGCATCTGGTCCTGAGTATATGGCAGCAAGGTCGTTTCTGCAGGCTTTCATGTCAGTACACAAGCAGAATTAAATGTAGCGCTTGACTCATACACACAGCTGTCAACCTCCTTTAGGAACAGAGCAGAGCAAACTCACAAACACACACAGGTGTGACTACGAACATAAAAATCTCGCACTAACACGCTTTTCTTTCACATCACATTGTTCATCCATAAAAATATAACAATCTAAAAAGCTCCAAAGAGATTTATAGGCTACGCCTTCATGGCACACAGCATAAAAATAGTAATACCTGTGTTTATTTTCAGCTATGCTGTTCAACAGCCTGGAGCTGTCTAACTTACTTCTGCTGTTGTTGGAGCACATTATTGAAATACTCTTGCCAAGGAAACACGTTTGTTACAGTGGCAAAGCATCTCCTGTGGCACATCCGCACTAATACAGCCCGGTAGCCGTGTGGTGCGAGACCGGACACGTCTGAGCTGATCTGGTGTGATTGTGGACAGCAGGGTTTCACTCGTCAGCCTGACAGCTGCAGCAGAGCTCACTAAAGCAGATCACACTTGCACACAGACTGACGGGCCAGCTGGTCCAATAAGCCTGTAGTGACATATGAGCAAAGGAAAATCAACTTACTTACAACATCTAGAGGAGGAAAGAATTAAGGCAGGACAGGAGCCGAATGTTTGTCTTCTTCCTCCGACTGATAAAAAAAAAAGAAAGAAAAAAATCATGCATATTATGCCACATAGACTAACACAACACAACTTCCCAGAATCCAAAAAAAAAGCAATACAGCTATAAGCAATTTAATTTCAGAGGCAATTTAGCTGGTAAAACAACATTTGTGATTTTCCATTTTTACTCACTTTAAAAGCTCAAAGAAATGTTGACATTTGCTTTAAATAAAGCTTGAACATGAATGAATCAATTTAAGAGATTTTACTACACAGTGTTTGGAAAGTTACTTTTAAAAGTACTTTTAAATTTTTGCTTTACTTTTTAAATCTGGGCAGGGCTTTCTTGTTTGATTTTTACATCACAATCATATTTTTAGCAATTCTAAAAGCCCTTTCACACCAAAAAGTGAAAATTAGTTAATAAAATGGGATTAAATACATACAGGATATATTTGTTATTTAACATTTAATTATTGCAGGTTTGCATCATATTCTGAGTTTGTATTTCTCAGTTTTTATTTATTTAGAGAAATACTGAAATAATGTTTTTTTGCAAGTGAAAGGAATCAATGCACGTTCACATTTAGTCTAGAACTACGGTAACATCATGTGTACATCATTACAACCAATTTCTCTCAACATCAATGTTGCCAGTTCCACGGTTTTCCCCTACTTTTGAATACGGGTTGAAGTGACCCAATAATGTGATATTTAGTCCCTGGGACCCTTGGGTGTATTTTTTGTATTTTGTGTTGGTTTTGTTGTGAAAACCTGGCGACCCTGCTCAACACAGGTGACTGAGAAAACAAATCAACTGCCATTACTTATTTGAAAAAGTAACTGATATTGTCTTGTAAATTAAAAAGTATCGTGTTACTTTACTACTTTCTTGAAAGAAGTAATCTGATTAAGTGACTCACATTACCCCCAACAATGTATGTACATACACTCTAAAAAATGCAAAAACCCAGCGCTGGGTGAAATATGGACAAATTAAGTGTCTGATTTATTATTTTATTTTATTTACAACCTATTTTGAGTTAGCCATAGTCATTTTAAAACAATAGATGAGTTAACTAAAACCACACAGAAGGTTGGGGTTTCCTCATATTTCTCCATATTTTAAATAGAATTGTCAATTTGAAATATTGATGGTGGAACACTGATTTTGGAAATTATTTTAACTAATGATTAGAAATTGACAGCAGAGTTACATGAAAGCCATAAAACCAGCAGCTATTGGAAATCAATTGCCAACAATCAATTGAAAAGTTCAACAGCCATTAAACATATATATTTCAAAAATGCCAGATCTATTCAAAATATCTTCACAGAAATTAATGAATAACTACAGTAACCAGGATTCAGTTTTTTATGTTCTACAAATGTATTAATTTCTTTTTAGGTTTTACTTTATTATCAGTCTTCATGCTTCCCACTTTAAAAGCCTGTGAATCAGGGCAATAAATAAATAAATAAATATGATTAAGCATGAGCAAATCATTACAACTAAAAATACACCTGAAGAAAAACACTGTTCCATCAGAGGCTATGAACTGTGGCAATTTTTTGTGAACCCTATGACATTGTGTAGTCAAACCGATTTTTTTCAGCCACCAGATATAATTTTTGATATTTTTTTTTACTAGTGAGTGCAGGACACTATAGTTTATTTAAGTGAGGATAGCAAAATAAAGTAAACTGTGACATACTATACCCAAAAAAATTCTTCATACAGTGAACTACCAGTAAAATTGATAAAAATTTGGGACCAAAAATTTTATTTGACACTTTGACCTGACCATGTTACATACCTTCCTATCATAGTTATCTGACATTATCAAGATGAATTTGTTCTGACACAGTTTAACTCTTGAGCTCTTGTCATTATTACTGTTTTCTAAACTATAGCGAATAAACTAATAACGCGATAAATTTTGAAAGTGTCTGAATAAATTTTGGTTTGACTGTATGTGTATGTATGTCTGTGTGTGTGTGTGTGTGTGTGTGTGTGTGTGTGTGTGTGTGTGTGTGTGTGTGTGTGTGTGTGTGTGTGTGTGTGTGTGTGTGTGTGTGTGTGTGTGTGTGTGTGTGTGTTTGCCAGAAACTCTCTGCCCTCAAACTGACACTGGTGATAGCTGTTAATCTGACAAATCCCTGACCAGTTTTACCACCCACCAGTGTTCACAGAACAAGCTCAACAACATATGCGTGTAAGATAAACATGTGCATTTTTCATTTGTTTATGCTTTACTATGTCTGAAGGGGACTGCTGTGGACGTGTGTCGAACTTTCACACTTCATTGTGAGTTTACCAGCGTGACTGAAGGCCGGGGTGCGTGTAATTCTATTGAGGAGCAGCTTGTGAGTACACAGAGAAAAGCTTCCTCTCACTGTGGGACCAGACCTAATCTAGCACTGAGAGACCAGCAGGATTATCAGCACGTCACTGTAAACCTGACCCTGGCTTTACCCTGATTAACTTTTATAAATAATACAGAATGGAAAACACATCTTAATTTGTGCTTAATAATCATACAGGTTTAGCATAAATGATGACAGATATTTCAACTTTAATAAGTAGAGATGCAAAATGAGTAGTTGCGATTAATCGATTCAAAATAAAAGTGTGTGTTTGCATATTATATGTGTGTGTTCTGTGTATATTTATTGTGTATATATTAATACACAAACACATATATGTATATATTTAAAAAAATTTATGTATTGTGTGTACTTGTAAGTAAACACTTGTATATAATTTATATTATATATAAATGTATTTATAACATATTTTTCCTTAATATATACACATGTATATGTGTGTATTTATATATGCATAAATATATACAGTACACATATAGTATGCAAACAAACTTTTATTTTGACGCTCTAGTAATGTGTTAACATACTCAAGGTTAGTAATCACAGAACGTTTGTTTTTGTACTATACATACTAACTCTCCTAATTTGATTGCTTAAATATAACATTAACTCAGATCTTCTGTGGTTAAATGCCTGCTGGTAATGGCTAATTTGCATGTGCAAAATGTATTTAAGCAACAAACAGCATATACATACTCAAGGTTTGCAGCCCATCCTTGATGTAACCTCAGACTCTACTCTTCAACCACAATGCTAAGTGCAAAAATGCAAAATAACAGAAACCTATTATAAATCCAAACATAACAGAACGTTAAACACACATACATCTCTTCCTATATTAAAAGTATAGTGTACCAAAAAATGAAAAGTCTTTCATTAATTATTCACCCTCATGTTGTTCCAAATCAGTAAGACCTTTGTTCATCTTCAGAACACAAATTAATATATTTTTGATGAAATCTGAGAGCTTTCTGGTCCTGAATAGACACCAAGGCAACTACCACGTTTAAGGCCCAGAAAGTTAGTGAGGACATTGTTAAAAGCCCATGTGAGATCAGTGGTTTATTCTTAACGTATGAAGCTACGAAAATACATTTTGTGTGCAAAGAAAACAAAAATAACAACTTTATTTAACAATTTCTTCTCATGCACATTCACGAGAGTACCACATGAAGACTGTTGAAGACTGACATGGAAAAGAAGAAATGGGATGCACCGAATGTTCGGCAACCAAAATAAGTCAATACGTGAAAAGGCAGAATAAATTATAGTGAACAATGACGTGGCACAATCAAATGGAGGCACGCACTAATGCAGCAAACATGTCGGCAGTGTGGAAGCATTTAAAACGGTCGGAGAAACAATTATTACAAGCAACAACAGCGAGAGACTGTTTAGTATCTTCGATGAGAAGAGGAAGGGGTGGTTGTTGCTTGTTACTGCATGATGACTGAAATCGCGAAATAGCCTTAAACCATTAGTAAATAAACTACAGAATGTTATGTTGTCTAACACATGCACAAATTGTATTTATTCTGACAGCGCTACAAAAAGCTCTGTAGCCAGGGTTCAAAGTCCAAAGCGCGAGGAAAATCTGCGCTAAAACTGCGTAATGAGAATCATTCATAAATCTGCTGCTCTCATCAAAAAGGCAAATGTCTTTGATGTTTCTGCAAAAATAAAAGTGAACATTCAAAAGAAAGAATTTTCATTTCGATGCATCGCTAAATATTATTGAATAAAGTTATTATTATTATTATTTTTACAACAAGTATTTTTGTAGCTTATTAAAGTTAGGGTTGAACATGGACTACTTCAACAATGTCCTTCCTACCTTTCTGGGACATGAACATGGAAGTACTGTTGCTGTCTATGCAGGGTCAGAAAGCTCTCAGATTTCATCAAAAATATCTTAATTTGTGTTCCGAAGATGGATGAATGAAGGTCTTACGGGTTTGGAATGACTTGAGGGTGAGTAATTAATGACAGACTTTTTATTTTTGGGTGAGCTATCTCTTTAATCTTGTGCAAAAACAAAATCAAACAGAACTTTAAAATGTATTCTCCTACAATCTACTGTAACTCAAAGCAAGCTGGGAACTGGAAATGTGCTGCTTCTCATTCAGTTCAATTCAGCCTAATATAATCAGTTACTGTGTTCTCATAACTTCGTTCTATTAAGTACAATGTACTTTCAGCCATATTTGAGTGAAATTAGTTTGAAGCTAATTTTGCTGTTTGGTTTTACAGTGTGAACTATCTCTTTAAAGATGACAGAAACCAGGTTCCATACTTCCTAGGCTACATGCACTAGCTGAACAACTGACAAAATTTAACACTGAAAAGCAGCTTCCAGTCGCATTCACAACCGCAGAAGAAATTCATACAAAATTGCGTTGCGTACAGCTGTAATGTGAGCTTTTAGGGAAATGTGTGAATTTGTCATTTGGTGGTTATTCTGATAATGTGGCGTATTTGTAATGCAGATCAGCTGTCGCTATAAGGTGAGCTCACAGGAGAGAATAAACACCGGAGAGTTGACCTTACTGTCACAGCCAGTGTTAAAACACAATTAACAAAGATGTGCATTAAGAATTCCTCCAGTTTGATTCTGTGCAGATTAGCTGCGATTCATAATTCATTAACCTTGGGTGACTTTACACTATAGATTAATTTTTAATTTCAGTTCAGCGGCACAACGGGAAGGTCAGCTGCGTGATGTGTCACGACACCACTTCCTCTAGGAGCCCAGGTCCATGTTGACACTTCATTTTGTGGCTCCTTGTGAAAAAAGAAAAAAGAAAAGCAGCTCATCTGAAGTGCTCTCTTCACACACTACAGCGCAGAGTAAAACCTGTCACTTACACTCCAGTCGGAGCCAAACCGACAGATAAACAAGCCAATAGCATGACAATTTACATCAATATGAGGGCCAACACAGAGAGCAGGAGCACGAGTCTAAAGCCCGAAGGCAAAGAGAAAGAGAGATAGAGAGACGACTCATGTATACAAAAGAGGAGAGACGGAGATTTGGCTTGGTGTCGCGCAAGTCTGCGGGGTAAAAGCGTGAGGGGCTTCTGAGGGGTAATAGATCAATACGCACACTGAAGCCAGTCTGGGTCCCTACGGCCGAGACGGATCGTTCTCGCACACACATCGAGAGGTGAGCCCAGGGCAAGCCAGTGGACTCATCAAACACAAAGACCTATTTCATGTGCAATCTATAGGCCAGCCGGAATGACCTGCCGGCTACGAGACACAAAGTACTTAAAAAAGCACCCTTGTCAGCAAATATCAAAATCGATCGGCATGTAAATTCAATAGGAACCTCGCAGAAGTAGCTGTTTTGTGTGCAAATGTCTAGCTGTTGCTTTAAATGGAGTCTGCCAGCCCATCGCTCGTAATATTCTATCTACACATGCAAATAGACCACAGTTCCGTCCCTCAATACCTCGTACCACACAAACACATCATGATTGGACAATGAGAAGCGCATACGAGTGCCAAAACAAGCTTAAGCCTCGCCGGCACGCTCACAGTCACATACTGACCCAATAACCGAAGACTTAAGACAAATTAGCACCTGCCTATTTAATTACAGCTCCGACTTAATTAAACTCCCAAGGATTAAACACTGCTAACTGGCAGAGGCACAAATATTACAAATACACACATGCATCCGTAGCAATCCATTGTAGCCTGCTAATTCATGTTATTACATCATATATGTTTTTATGTTGGGGTGATGCAATATTAAAGCTAAAGTGTTTTTTTGTCGATTTACCTTTCATCCGCTTTCTGTAAACACCAAATATGAATAGCACAGCCGTAGGGTGGATCAGATTATAATCAGCCAAGACATTTAATCTATTCTTTACCCGACACAGCGATCGAGCCTGGTTACACTGATATGACAGAGTTTGTGTACGGGACGAGATTATTTCTATCCCTCTCCCAGATCCCTGATTTGCTAATGGAGTCAGGCTTGTTGGGCAAAGAGGTAGAAGAGAGAAATTTAAGCACAACTGTTTAAAAATTTGTTGGAAATTGTTGTAATCACGACACTGTGCACAACATTATTTCAAGTGACTTTTAACAAGTAAGTGATTGTCTTTACAGTGAATGTACATGTAAGCTGACATGACATGTCAAGCTGTATTAGCAGTGCATTGCTATATTTAATTTTAACTTTTATAGATTTCTTGTATAATAAATAAGGTTATACATGCAGTTTTTTAACCTTATTATTACTTGAGTGATTACTTGGAGCAAACACACTTATAAAAAACTTACTGCAGGACTATTTAATATCAGTATCTATGAAGAGACAGCTACAAGTAAATCATAAGTAGTTTGAGTTTGTTTAGAATTTGTATGGAATTTGTATAGCATCTTGACCAGCTAAAGACCTATGGCATTTGATTTGATTATATGAAAATATTACATTCATTCATGCATGCATTTGTTGCATTGAAATAGAGGATATAAATAAATTTGATTTCTTAAAAATGCTAATTTTAATATAGCTGCAAGAAGCAATTACTGGGGTTCCAGCACTTTAAAGGCATTTAAGCACATATGAAAAAAAAACATTATGTAGCAAGCCTTTTTTTTTTTTTTTTTGGCAGATACAGGTAATTTACTATAGAAATATTACGTTTTGCAATATTTATGACTGTTATAGCACCAGCTGTGGTGCGATCTTCTTAAAACTGTGCATGCAAGTTGAGAATCACCTGTCGCATGTGCTTACCAGGTTTTCCTTTGGGCTTTAGAGGATTTTGGGTAAATTCGGACAAGCCCCTTTTCTAAACGACCCCGTTATAGCTTCCCAAAGGGTAAATTTCATCATTTTTTGATAATTATTGACCTAGAAAGTCCAAAAAAATGGACTGCAGTGTTTTTTCTCCAATCAAGCAAAAAAACAAAAAGCAAAGACTAGTTTGCAACAGTAGGTTTTCTAAAGCTTCTCAATCATTTAACGAACGATTTGATTGACAGCAGTGGTTCTAGAGACAAAGTTGTCCAGAATGAATTGTGTCATATCATGCGAATTTTGTGTGTATGTGCAAAAAAATGAGTAATGCACAACCATTTATGGCCTTAAAAAACGCAATATCGCCCCAGGGGTCTTTTTTTTTTTTTTTTTCTCACAAACTTGGCTATGAGTCAAACAGGCCCACGAGTTTCGTTCCAATCGGCCTCCATTAGTCATGTTGAATAGATGCTTGTTTTTTTTCTGAGATACGCAAATGTCCTTATACACACTTGTGGCACTTTGGTCCAAGACTGTGCACAGCGACAAATGGTTGCATAGGTATAGCAATTTTTGTGTTTTTTTTTTCCCCCTCTAATAGCGCCACCAACCACAGACTGAGCTCTTACACAAGTGTTCTGAGTTTGGTGAAAATCTCATTCCGTTCAGAAGTTAGGCATTTTACTAAAAGTGGTCCTGTCCCTTTTGAACGTTTTGTCGTCCCTTTACGATGGTGAGTTGAAAGTTAGACTTTTTTGATAAGTGTTATTTGTATATTTGATAACTGATATTTGCTTGCCAGAGAATCGTTCTGTAATGGTTTGGTTCTGATCGGATGAAAAACCTAGGACTACAGTACACAGTTTGGCAAAAATGTAAAATACCCCAAAAATTTGCCAGGCTCACAATCAAATCTGAGACATGCATTTTGTCCGGCGTGAGCCAAGGATTTCAACAACATAAGGCACTTGAGCCTGCAACTGACATGCTTTTAATTGCTGTTGCACCCCACGTCAGGCCGATTGGGGCAGGCCTTGGTTAAACTGTAGGCAGTGTGAGTACTACCATCCCTCCAAGTTTTAAGTCTCTACGACTTTTGCTCTGTACGATCAGTTTTCCGTGGAGATCGCTGATCCGTGACCATTCTAACAATTACAATAGGGCTTCAGCGCTACACACTCGAACCCCTAAATATATTTGTATATAATCCAAAATGTACTTTCTGACCATGGCCATCAATCAAATTGTAATAAAAATGTAAGGGACCTGATGTAAAACAACAAGAACAAAAACATATTTAAATTTTTAACTTGCATTATTGATTATGAAAGTGCAGAGATGACCAGACATTAAAGAGAGAAGGAAAGAGGACTGCTGGGCCAGATAATAAGGTACACTCTTTTTGGCTTAGTCTATACATGCCGAGTTCATTCACAAAATATTTAACAGTGTTTTCCCCAAGAGAATGGATAATATCACAATCTGAAAACCACTGACTTTAAAATAGGGGGAAAAAAAAAAACTATTTACCTGCTCTGTCATCAGTGGTAATAGAAGCATTAAAATTCAGCGGCGCATCTCTGACTCATCTCTGATTTGAAATGCTCTTTACCTTTTCTGCACCAAAATCAAACGGCTGCACACTTCCATATCAATATTTTACTGCCCGCTTAATGTGAATTTAATGATACCAATCTCCTATTTAACGTCAGTGTGTTCTGTAATGGAAGGCTCTCAGTGGGAGAGCGCCGGAGAATCGTACGGTAAGACGCGGGAGCGGCGCTGGGGCGATGCAGCCGGAGATACTATGAACCCGGCAAAGTAATCACACGGTACAAGAGTAAATCAGCCACAACATTTAGAAGTCTGCAGCATGTGAACAAAGCCCAGGAGGTAGTTAAGACTGGTTCTTAATGAGCTAATTAGGTTTGTTTAGGCAGCTTTTACATGCTGCTGGTAATGAGGGGAATGAAAGACAAATTTCTTTGCCAAAGAGGAGAGGATATGGAAAGGAGAGTGGAAAAGAGCCATTCTGAAGACTTCTTGTTTTTAAATCTTACCGTGGATGTTCTTCAAGCCAGCATTTCCAGATCAGTGTTATCAGACCTTTGACGTCAAGCCTTGTAATGAAATAATACCGTCCGACTACTAAGAGAGAAACAGCTTGTTTCTAAGGTTGGGTCGATAGACAATGCCATCGTCCATCGCAGATGGCCGATAGACATCACGATGCTGAGCCGGCATCGCGATGCTCCGCCCCGCCCCCGCCGCGAAAAACACACACTTAATCACACTATATAGCCAAATGAAATGCATGCTTTCAATTTCCGCATCTTTACTTATTTTATTGTTATTATTATGAGGAAATAATAACAAGGAAGTTGTTAGCGATCACAATACAAATTACAGTGAACTCTAAACAAATTACACAAACTAGTTCGTTTACATTAATAAATTAGGCATACAAAAACAGCAGAAAAAAATCAAAAAAAATTTAATTAAATTAGATTAAATAAACTACACCAAATATGCCTTTTTCATGGTTTTACCATAACGAACAGAGCTTGGAACAAAAAACAAGAGAATATATATTTTTTCCATCGAAATACGAACGTACAGTACAAAGCCTAGTATACATTATAAATAACAGTTTATCATTCAAATACATTGGGAATATGGAAACACTTGGATTGAGCCGAATTACAGAGGTACGTGAGCCCAACGCCTGGTATTTTTAGTTTCACTTTGTTTTGGTTTCTTAACTTTATATATTTAGTTTCATTCCTGTTCTGTTCTGAATACCGTTACATTTAAATTATTCGTTTTGGAGTCAGGGTAACTAACTTATAGCTATGTTTATAGTGTTAATACAGTACATAATGATATTTCGCTTGATTTGGTATTATTTCTGATATTACACTTTCTGTCTAAACATTCTGCTAAACATATGCTCATTGAATGCGTTTGGAGAGAGTGGGTTAAGCAGTAAGCAATCAATGAGAGCGATTTTGAACTTAAAAAAGGTGATTGGTCGAAAATATGTTAAGGACCAACACACATCCTCCAAATACATCTACATAAACCCGCGCTTGCTCTGTCTCGTATGCACGCACGCACTGTCACGATCTAATGCACTTGTTAATGCCGGATCTTTAAAAACAAATACAACGCAAAAATCCAAAATCTGACATTTTCCGGAACAGGATCCAGCAGGAACCGGCTCAAATTAAGCACTGGTGGAAACTGTAGGCTACAATTAATTAATTTGTTATAAATTAATTATTTAACAACAACCATCCCTCACCCCGCCCCCCGACGACGATGCCATCGTCCATCGCGATGTTTCACATTAGACATCGTACGATGCCAAATTGGTCGACATCGCCCAACCTTACTTGTTTCCCTCCACTGACCACAGACTGAGGTTTCATGTAACCTGTGCTCTGATAGCCGGGTTACAACACACACAACCAGATTAACACAACACATGCTCACCCCACCTGCTGTCTTCTCTCACACTGCTGGCAAAATAAAACGATCACATCTATTAATGCAACAAAATGCATCAGTTCAAACCGCTTGAGCATTCAGAAAAACACTCATCAGTGACTGTGGCCTTCACCGTCTGATAAAGCACTGCAGCAACAGGACCATCACAAGCATGTCGTGCATAATTAATGAAAGAGATGAGAGCTGTTAGCCACACACGCACACACACACACAAAAGCTGAGATGCCCGCTACCAGCCGAGGGTGGGTAAAAGAACTAGATAAATGAAATAGGACAGTTTAATCTTAAATAGCGGTACAGATTCTTGTGCGTTAAACAGGAAGTCTTTTCTTCCGCTCAGTGTCCAATGCAGTCAAAGCGCACGCATACATTCAGGTGATTGTGTAGAGCTGACAGTTCAAGGGTGAGTTTCACAAAATGGAAAGGAATGTGATATGCAGATTTCAAAAGAAAAAAATTACATAAATTGAAATGAAAACGAAGCCAGTTTGGAGTGTGATTGCAATGGGTTAGGGTTGTTCATAATTCATTACTTTGATGCATTTTGTTTAAAGAAACTAATACTTTTATTCAACAAGGACACACTAATTTTATCAAAAGGGACAGAAAATACATTTATAATGCAACAAAAAAATTTATTTTTAATAAAAGCTGGAATTTGTATTAAGCAGCAGAATTGAACACTGACAATAAAGAGATGTTTCTTGAGCAGTTCTTGAGCAGCAAATCAGCATTATAAAATGATTTCTGAAGGATCATGTGACACTGAAGACTGGAGTAATGATGCTGAAAAATCAGCTTTGCCATCACAGGAATAAATATATATTTTTTAATTTATTAAAATAGAAAACAGTTGTAATAAATAAATTGTAACACTTTTTTACAATATTGCTGTTTGGTTGTTTGTTTTTGATAATGATGGTGATGATGATGTAGTAGCCATTGTGATCTTTAAAAAAAATTTAAATAAAATATATATAAAATATAATGCATAAAATAAAAATATATAAGATACATATAAACAAACAAACTCAATTCTCAATTTTTCACATTTGATATGGGGATGAAATATAAACCAGCTAAACCAGCTATTTTCTTTGTGTAATTCATCCTCAAAAGGAAGCTCGCAGAAGGTCGCAGAAAAGCTGAAAGCATTTGTCTGAACAAGCAGTGCTTTTCATTTCTCTACCTAAAAACGTCCCTTTAGTCTGCTCTACAGAACATAACACAAATACTTTTAGCACCTATAATCAATAGAAGAACACTGTTTCACAGCAGCTATCACTGATGTGAGTGAGGCACAAATACTTTAAAAGTGAAAAAAGTGAAAGAGTTTAGACGAGCACCCTACAAGTGTTTTTTTTCACACAAATGCATTTATCCACGAACAAGGACAGAGGCACACCTACAGAAGGTCATCACATACAAAATGTGCCCAGGTAAGAGCTAAGATCTTTCTCCTCTAACTCCCAGAAAATGACCGCATATATGCGCGAGAGAGTACGCGTGTGTTTTGTGTTTGGGGAGAGGGTGTTCAGAGGTTAAACTTGTACTCCTGAAAGTGTTCCCAGCAGAGATTAATCATTCCGGGCCGGGATGCATCATCGCAGCCATAAATCATTGGGCCTGACCTCTCTTTCCTCTCTCTTGTGATATTAGTGAGGAGCGGTGAGTGGCGAGATTGCTCTCTGCGTGATGGTTGCCACAAATGGTTTGCACATTACATATCTTTCAAAGTGCATGTATCTCAAGTCAGGTAAATATGGAAATGGCGATTGAATCTTTTCTTAAAAGCACTGTAGGCGTTTTTTTTTTTTTGGTTTAAAATGCAGCAGATATAAGTCAAATAAGTGTCCGATGATAATCACACCTTCAGGCTCTGTAAACAGCAAACATACCGCATGCCAGAGAACTAGCCAATCAGAAACATCTATTCTGCATCCCAAACGCATGTTTGCCTTGAAAGGCAGTACAGGAACTGGACACCATTCAAAGGGTCATTCGAAATTAAACTGAGCAGTTGGATCTCTTCACAAAGGGCTCTTACACAAGGCCGTTAGCAAAGAGTACAGACAACAGGTCACTCCAAGAAAGCAATTTTGCTGTTTATGATCACATGCACCCTTCAGAGTACTCACTTCAAGTGCTTTGCCCTTCTAAGTGAGTAGGGCATAATGATGCTCACTTCTGAATGCAGTTCATGCCTTTTGCATGTTCAGATTTGCTGACATGACTTTAGAGGGTGCGGCAGTGTAATTCAGTGGCAAAGTTAAAAAAAAAATAGTAAAATGTCTTCAAATGCTTATAAAATCACAAACATGTAAACTCTTGTATTGGCACTAACCTAAGCCAAATATCTAGTTTAGCTGCAGATTCTCAAACTAGGAATGTTCAAGAGGTATTTGGTCCTCCTCTTCTGCTTTAGTTCTCCTGCTTGTGTGGTCTTGTCTTGAAATGCATAAATATCTTTTTCAGATCGCAGCACATTTAAATGGGATTGAGGCCAATGGGATTACAGACTTACTGTAGTGGTTCTTTTTTTCTGAGGCTTGGTGTTGGTACATGTTTCTTTGCGTTTTTCAAAATAGATTGACTTTGGTCTTGTGTCAGCAGGTCATTGTTGAAGCATTGCTAGAGAATATGCAGGTGGTCTTTAGCAAGCTAATGGGGAGTTTTTTTTTCTTTTTCTGAGAGCAATTGAGGATTTCTCTCTGACAAACACAGATGTTATCACCTGCAAGAAGTCTCTGCAGACCCTTAGCGGTGACCCCAGGTTTCTGTGTCACCTATTTTAGTATTCCATTCGTCCCTTTACACTAATCACTGTAGGAGACCTACTGCTAGAGAGAGCAGCTGCTGAATTTCATTTTTTAGATAGAGGTTTGAGTGTTTATGCTTTCTTGAGGTCACATCAAAATGATTGTATTTACAAAATGAGTACACATATGTGTACTCCCAGTGGGAAACTTTGGTTTTCTCTGTGCATACTACTCGTTTAGCTGGTTTGAGAGCCAGTTTATCCAAAACTTCTTAAATGCATTGAAAAACCATCAATTGCATGGTCATGGCTCCAACATAACTCTTCTTCGAGAGACCTCTGAAAACTGTTTCTCACTGCTTTATTTAATCAGAGCTTACAGGGCTCTAGAGTGCGACCATTTCACTACTCATGCGACTATGAAAAAATATTTAGGGGCACCATGTGCGACTGACCCGATCAGCATATTTGTGTTACACTGCAAAAAATGCTTTTCTTACTTAGATTTTTTTGACTTGTTTCCAGCCAAAATATCAGAAAATTCTTAAATCAAGATGGATTTTCTAGACGAGTAAAAATTATTTTCTTGTTTTCAGAAAAAACAAGCCAAAATTAAGTGATTTTTTGCTTAGAACAAGCAAAATAATCTGCCAATGGGGTAAGAAAAATAATCTTATTTCAAACAGAAAACAAGATTATTTTTTTTACCCCATTGGCAGATTATTTTGCTTGTTTCAAGCAAAAACATGCTTAATTTTGACTTGTTTTTTCTGAAAACAAGAAAATTTTTACTCGTCTAGAAAATCCTTCATGATTTAAGAATTTTTAGATATTTTGGCTGGAAACAAGACAAAAAATCTAAGTAAGAAAAGCATTTTTTGCAGTGTTGTGCGCAGGTTTCTATGCGTTTTTGCAACGTTGAGTAATGTTTCATGGACATACTATATCTCATGAATCCTTTCATAAACAAAGTGTAGAGAGAGTGTAAATAAGAGATTCATTGTGCAGTGTAGAGAGCTTTGTTCATTATAATGGAACTTTTGAGATTGCGAAGAACTAAGATGAGTGACCGCTTTTAATAATTTTTAAGGGATTACCATCGCATTACCATCGCGATCGCAAATTTCAAAGGTGAAAGTAAAAAAGTGATTGTCCATTCAAAGCAGATTCAATACCCCGCATATTAATAGCGTTTCTCTGAGGCCAGCAATTTATATAGTGTAATTACCTAACAATATAACAGCAAGAGAAAAGCATGGAAATACATATTTTCCTCCCGTCTCATATTTATTTGTCTTACAAACATTTACTGTGTCCGTTATGATAGGAATGGGGCCAGGTGGAAAGTAATCACTGATACAGTTGCAATGTATATTGCAAAATATTTGGTGCCCATAATATATTGTGGAAAAGCTAGGGTTTCTTCACATGCTGAAAGTAGTAGGTGTGTGTGTGTGTGTGTGGGGGGGGGGGGTCGATTTAAATCGTAAATCGGATTTTTTTTGTGAAAAAATCTGGGATTTTATTTTTAGGCCATATCGCCCAGCTCTATTTTAATAGTCAAATATCACCTCGTAATAGGAAGTAAAAAAAAATTATCAGATTTTTTGATTATTGTTTAGAATGTGCTCCTGAAATTTTGACTGTGCTCCTACATTTTTTAAGTTAGGAGCACTTGTGCTCCTAAAAAGAAAAGTAAGCGTAGAGCTCTTAAAGGTCCACTGAAGTGCCTTGAAACACGCAGCGTTATTCTATGTGGTGACGTACTTTTAACTGAAACAAAAACATATCGCCCAGTCCCGCCCACTAATTTTGAATAGCCAATAGCGTTTCATTAATATCTGCTCGGGCAAGAGCCGTTGAGCTCGGTAAAGCCGCATTTGTAAGCTTATGACAGCCACAGACTAATAAATTACCCCACAGATTCAATATGAAACTTGCTAAAAACGAAATAGTGATCATAATCATGCTGAGGCTGTGTAGTTTAATACATGCCGTCCGCACATATGAGCGCATATGATCTGCTCCGGCCGGGTTAATGCGTCTCTGTGTTGGGGGCGGGACATTACGGACTCTAGAGAGCATTTGATTGGACAGAACGTTTTATGAGAAACTGAAGTGCACGGTGATATCATCCAAATCCTTGATTCATATTGGCGGAAGTGACGAGACTGTAAGTTTTGAATGCCCATATCTTGTAAACGCGAATTTTGTCTTTGTTTTGCAGCACACTAGCTTATAGATAACCTTAAGGCTAATATATTCATACTAAAAGCCAAAAAACTTTAATTTTGATTTCAGGGGGACTTTAAAGAATTAGCTCATTCAAAAATTTAAATACTGTCATTATTACTCACCCTCACGTTGTTCCAAATCCGTAAGACCATTGTTCATCTTTGGAGCACAAATCAAGATATTTTTGATGAAATCCGAGAGCTGTCTGACCCTGCATGACAGCATTACAACTGACACGTTCAAGGCCCAGAAAGGTAGAAAGAACATCATTAAAACTATCCATGTGACATTAGTTCAACTGCAATCGTATAAGGCTACGAGAATACTTTTTGTGTGCAAAGAAAACAAAGTATTCGACTTTATTCAACAATTTCTTTTCTTTCATGTCAGCCTTTGCCGCACATTCACGAGTGCAGCACAAAGCACGCTGCTGCTGCAGGAGCCAGCGTTCTGATGTAAAATGTCCATCTCTCTTAGTCCATCATCTGTATATTCTGATTTGAATAAGTAGGCCTGAGCAAAAAATTGCAAGTCATCCTCTGTCGGAATCGTCAGACATGTTTACAAAGACTGATTTATGTACAGCATGCGTTGTCTTCTGCTTGTGAACAAGGTGCAGCACATCCAGGTTTTACGTCAGAATGCTGGCTCTTGAACCCGCAGCAAATACTACTTTTCTGGGCCTTGAATGTGGTAGTTGCATTGCTGTCTATCCTGGGTCAGAAAGCTCTTGGATTTTGTCAAAAACCTCTTAATTTGTTTTCCAAAGATGAATGAAGAGCTTGCAGAATTGGAACGACATGAGGGCGAGTAATTAATGACAGAATTTTTATTTTTGGGTAAAATATCCCTTTGAATGACAGAAACACCTAACTTTTTTTAAAAGTCTTGGAAGTATTTTCCAACATCAGTGATCTTTCATGCTTTAAACATTTGCTCAAACACATTTACAAGGGTTTATCCAAATATCTTTATTTATTAATATGCCTTAAAGCACTGCTAATCAGCAAATAGCCATATCCTATAAAACACAGGCTTCTTATTCTCATCTTCTTATATTAGTTGTATTCATTATGTCTTTAAACAAAACTGTTAAAAACCTCTCTTAAGAATTTAATGAATTAAACATGTTAGCTGTAGAAACATCTGCGTTTATTTAATTACTTTTATCTAGAGTCTGAAGAGATGTTATCTGATCTAAACTCCAACAATTCTTCTCTCTCCCTATCTGTTGCTCTCAATTTCTCTCTTTTTCTTTATCATTTTTGTTCCTCTTCTCGGTAATGCATACACGTACAGCATAAAAATCCTTGTGATATCTCTATTACAATGCAATTATTTCAATCAATTTACAGTACAGTAGTTATGACTGAAATGGTTTTAAATTACTTGTTATATAAATATGTGTTATCCTTCAAAAGTTTGGGATCAGTTTTTTTTTTTTATATATATAGAAAAATGATAGAAACGCACCTGTAAAAGGAAAATGCAAAGCGAAGTGCAATGCCTCAAGAACTGCAAATTAAACTAACAATCAACCAGAACAGCAGGAGCCAAAACAGAAATGAGGAGAAAAAGAGAGAGAGAACTAAATAAGCTTTTAATGACAACATGTTGATAATAAAGTACGAACTACGGCTCAGTCAGTTTCTGGTAAACATCTACGGTTAAAGCACAGAAATTTGCATTTGCAAGCATATAAATTTAGATTGAACATCGTTTGAGTGTCCCCTCGCTTTCACCCCGCTGAATAGAACAGCCAGTGCCAGGAATCACAGTCGGATGATGGTTTTGGGAAGCTCTGCTGTAACTCAGCACCAATTCAGAGTGCCAGCGGCGGGGTATCAGAGCGGGCAGACACTGGTGACAGATGTCTAGGGGGCTCTTCCTCTCTGATACAGGCTGAAGATAGCATCCTGGGCCACTGCCAAATCAGCATTGAGTTTACCTTTGCAATAAGACACCATCAATCAGGAACTCCCTCGCTAACGCCTAAAACCCTTGTTTATACAAAGACACACAGGCATATATATTCATGACCCAGCTCCTGAAAGTTAAAGCCCCCATGAAATTGTCTGACCAGCACAGTTAACTTTTTTTGTGCTGAGGCACACAAACTTGCTATTCTGAGACAGATGTAGTATAGTATAGTACTATCAAAAAATATATTTTTGGCTCCTTTCCAGGAAGAAAAACACACACTGCCATTCAAGATTTTTGTTAATGTTTTTAAGGGGAAAAAAAAGTTTTATGCTCACCAACACTCTTAAAAACAAAAGGTGCTTCACGATTGCAATAGAAGAACCTTTTATGTCTAAATGGTTCCATGAAGAACATTTAACATCTGAAGAACCTTTCTGTTTCACAAAAGGTTCTTTGTGGTGAAAGAAGGTTCTTCAGATTATAAAAAGGTAAGAAAGAGATGGTTCTTTAAAGAACCTTTGACTGAATGGCTCTTTGTGGAACCAAAAATGGTTCTTCTATGGAACCAAAAATGGTTCTTCTATGGCATCGCTTGAAGAACCTTTTAAAGCACTTTTATTTTTAAGAGTGAAGGCTGCATTAATTTGATAATTCATTGATGAAATATTACAATTTAAAATAAGTTTTTCTATTTTAATATATTTTAAAATGTAATTTATTTCTGTGATCAAAAATTAATTTTCAGCATCATTAATCCAGTCTTTAATGTCACATGATCCTTTAGAAATCATTCTAATATGCTGATCTGCTGCTCAAGAAACTGCTTAATATTTTTGGAGAATGTGTGATATATTTTGTCTTTCAGGATTCTTTGATAAATAGAAAGTTAACAGCATTTATTTTAAATGAAAATGTTCTATAACATTTTAAATGTTATTTTTCTGACACTTTTTGATCAATTTAATGCACCCTCGCTGAATCAAAGTACTAATAAACTTTTAAACTGGAGTACAAATAATCCCATCCTGCTTTGAAGCTCTAAGTGTGAGAGAGTCTATTCTTGTGCTAAAAGTTGCTTTCAAGCTGCTATGTTGTTGTAAGTCTGTCTGGGTCATGGATTTGACACCGTCACCTAGTTAACGCTTATCGTCAGCAACCTGAGCTGTGCTATGTTGAGGTAAGCCGCATCAGTGCCGACCTGACTAGAAGTGAAACTATCAGCCGTTAACTCTGCGGTCACCGTCGGCCTGACGTATCATGAAGAGATGTTAAAGACTGCAGATATAGTTCATCAGCACTCTGACGTTCTCAGCTGCCTGTGTGTGAATGGGGTTTTAGATGCATTAGGGTTATTATACACTCCCACCCAACACTGTAATCTCTTAATCTGCTGAGGACTGGAATCACAGGCTGCATCTGTCAGAGTTCTCGACAGGGGAGAGGCCATACACCTAATGTGTCAACACAACACACAAGCATTTTCCGACTTCCTGCGAGACGGCATTTCAAATCTGGCAGTTTATACCAAGTCAACAGCCAAAACACTGACCAGAAGCATGAAAACACACACAGAATTATCCATTAGTGCATCTTCATACCTCGGACAACCACTCCATTCCCAGACACACACCCCATCTATCTGGTCTCATTCCCAGATCTCCTTCACACGCCACAGACCTGGCTGAAGGACGCAGGACTGGGGAGGGGGGCTTGATAATGATGCAGACACTCCTATAACTGCAAATGGACTTCGCTACATCAGCCGAGCCAATATGAACACACAAACGCGTCTACAAAAGCACACTCACACAAGCGTGAACTAGAGTTTTGTCTAACAATGCTAATTGGTTGAAAAGGGTCAGGCTTATGTTGACAGTAATGAAGACTGATGCTCTTGTGTGTCCTCAAATGTGGAAGAAGCCAGTGTGGGTATAAATAAACACTAACCCAGATCTGAAGTTTTGTGTACACACATACAAAGAGACAGTTCATATTACACACATGCTAGGAAGCCATTGTAATACAGTACATTTGGGAACAGAATTCAATGTATGGAAATGTAATAAATAAAAAATAAAGAAGAGATATAATTAGGGGTTGTTTAGGCGTTTTTTTTTTTTGTTTGTTTGTTTGTTTTCAGGGACGATATCGATTATTAAGATTATTATACCAAGATTTTGAACCGATATTTGTGACACTAGTCCACAAAACCAGTCATAAGTGTATTTTTTTAAATTGAGATTTAAACCATCTGAAAGCTGAATAAATAATTTGCATTGATGTTATGGTTTGTTAGAATAGGACAACATTTGGCTGAGATGCAACTATTTAAAAATCTGAAATCTGAGGGTGCACAAAAAAATCTAAATATTGCCTTGCAATTTGCCTGTCCAAATTAATTTTTTGATACATTTACGGTACAATATTTACAAAATATCTTTTACTTAAGATCCTATTGATTTTTGGCATCAAAACAAATACAAACATACCCAATGCTACTTAAGTCTGGTTTGGGGTCCAGGGTCACATATATGTCTAGTGTAAAAACTAAGAATAACAAGGGCGCTGACAAAAACATTGTGTAAAGTTTTTAAATTATTTTACCGGAAAATCGGTTTTGAAAATGACCAATACCACTAACCATAAAAATGCTTAATATCGGCGCCGATATAAAATTAATAAAAATTCAACAATCTAGAACAGTGCTTATATAGTACAATATATAAAATATAATAAATAGCAATAATATTTAAAACTTTGCAAGGCTTTTGGGAACTGGTGAGACATAGCTCATAGCCCTTAAGGGGACAGTTTTTCCATATATGAAAAAATCTGTCATGGTTTTCTCATCCTCATGTCACTGCAAACCTGTAAGACATAAATCTAAAAAAAAAAAAAATCTGTTTTCAAAATTGGTCCATATATGTGATGCAATCTGGGAAAACCCGTTGGATGTCCATTGCTGAAAATCATAGCTATCAGCCAACTTACGACAGCTATAACTTTTGTTACGTTCCATCTATGGACAAAATAAAAACTGTTCTAGAAAGGGCTTTCATATGGTATCAAAACACGTGTTTGGTTTTCCTAGAGTGCATCACATATGTTTCTTCAAACCTGTTTCTACAAAGTATCTTCTTTTGTGTTCCACAGGAGTAAGTTAGTTGTAAAAAGTTTGAAACAACATCATGATGAGTGAAAGCTCTGGGTAAAGTACATTTTCATATAAACTAGATTTTCCCAATGCTGGGGGAAATAAACTGCAGACTGTACATTGGTGTGACAGATGTTCAGATTTGATCTGAGGTGGCCTTAAAGCTTCAAGAACCACTTACCTAGAAGAACAAGGAAGATGAGTCTAAAACATATTTAAACAAGCTGGCCATTTGTTGCTGTTTGTCAACATGTCCTTACATTAAGCATGAAAAACGACAGTATTACGAAGCGAGGCTTCAGGGTACGGGGAGATGCAAACAGAAGGAGTTTACATTCAGCAAAGGTGCTCAGCAGAGCCGGGTTGATTCGAGCATCTGCTCTCATTTTGGAGTTCGTGAAGAGAGCCGTGCTGCTTGCGGCCCAAAGAAGGCAACGAGCCAGTGTGTGAGCTTAAGGGGGTTAAGGCCACACACAAACACACACACACTAACACATAGTGAGTGAGAGTGAGCACTGCTAAGTGTGATCGGCTCTTCACTGCTTGCTCTGCCATGTTAACTGGGGTTACACTGTGCCAACTGGGCCAGGATGAGGGATTGTGTATGACATGCACGGCTGTCCGGCATTAAAGCCGTTTAGCCGTTCAGCGTGTGTGCGCTGAGAGTTATCTACACATTTACTGCTTACATCTAAATATTCTGTCGGCTTTCACACATACCAGGCTGATAACGATGTCTGGCAGGTGCCAACTGGATAGTGGGATAATCGGTCCAATCTTCATCCCCTTGAAACCGCATGTGGGTTTTTAAGAAGGAAGGCACAAATACGCAGTTGGCCAGATTGTTAGTCTGTATCTGTGAAAACTGAAGAAGATTTGACTCATTCTGTTCAAACATCACAAATTCGCACTTTCTCGCCCTCGGCTGATCTCTACTCTGTGTCCATTTGATTTTGAGCTCTAATTGAGAGATACGCTATACGAGAGAGGGATCAGGCGGAGGGAAGGATCGGGGGGAGATAGCGCGAGCGGATGAAAGCCAGAGGCCCAGCAGGGAGCTTCCATCTCTTGATCTTTCCCATCTTTTTTCTGACCGCTTCATATCAATAAGTACATTAACTCACCTACTTCAAACTTTCACACAGTAAGGGATATTCAGCAAACGTTAACATGAGATGATAACAGCTATGATTCTTAATCATACAGTAAAGTCATTCCACTTTCTTCAGAGACGGCTAGAAAAAAAGAACATGAGCAAGCATTTCGGAGCGAGAACAAGAGAGAGTATTTTAGACCTTGTAGTAATGCAGTTAGACAGTCTGTGCTTAAAGGGATTCAAAAATTGGAAGTCAATAAGAACAAAAACTTTAAGGTTACCAACATTCTTCAAAATGTCTTCTTTTACATTCCACAGAAGAAAAAGTCATAAAAGTGGAACGACATCGGTGAGTAAATCAATATTTATTTTAAGTGGATGATCCCTTTAAATGCTTTGCCAAATAACTCCTGTCAGGACAGGATCAGCCCTCTAATGCCCCATTCACAATACCATTCATGGCTGTTTGCTCTAGGTCATAAACATTAAATCAGCTGTTATTCCACAATATTGAGCATTCTGAAGGAAAATGGGTGTTAAAGAAACTGTGCTTGTGCATAATGCATCATTTCAAAGACAAATGAGAAGAATCAATGCTCTTTGCCATCTGTTTGTATAAAGTGCACAGACACAGGGTAATCTAGATCCAAACACATAATTGTCACTGCAAAAATGCCATATAAATTGAAAACTGCTCATTGTTGGATTAACTAATCCGTTAGAGACATATTTTAGCTTAAGAACTTACCCAAGTAAGAATTTTTAACCAAATAATTTATCAAAAAGATCTAACTCAAAAGAATCATTTGACATCAAAACTTCTTTCATGCATTCTCATAAATTATTTATGGAAACCTAAGACAGTAAATAACAACATGCACATTTGCAATCACATAAAATAAGATTTACTTCTTTTTTGAAGTTTGATATATTCAGTCATCATCCCTTGTTCTTACACAGAAAAACACTCTTCAGAATGTGTTAACTAGCAGAGGAAAGTCATACAGGTTTGAAGCAACATGAGTTGTGAATAAATTATGACATAATTTTCATTTTCGGATGAGCTATGTCTTTAAGTGCATAGCAGCAAATAGTCAACCATCTAAGAGAGCAAAAACACTGAATATTTTGCTGTAAATTGAGTGCATAACACTGCTTTCCCTGCAGAAACACTAAGTAGTGGTCTGTGCCTTTTCTGACCTTAACAGAGCATAAAACACTAATTGCGGCTACACCATTAGCGATTTCTGGCATGTTCTGCAGCTGCTGATGATACATGACCTTATGCGTCGCTGTCAATAGCCGGAAGGCAAATAGGTGCAGAGGGTCAGACGATTCTCCGAGAGCGCGCCGGGAGACGAGAGCGCGCCTCTCGTAGATGGACAGTGTCGGTATGCGGTCTCCTTAAACTGGACCGTCACGGACTGAAGGTTTGTCTCGATTATGGTTCTCAGCAATTTAGGTCTCAAACACACAAAACGGCAAAGCGGAAGCGGGAGACAATTGCAAACTAGGAAAAAAGTGTCCGACGCGTCCTTTTGGCGTTCCGCTGAAGCGCCAGAAATAATGAGGATGATGAAACCAGCGAGACAGATACACATTACCCGGACTAAAATCACACGACAGGGTCAGTTTAATCAAAAGGATCTGTCAGGGAAGCGACACGGTTGTTTAGTTGTATTTTCAGCATTCATACAAGTGTAGAAAAACAACCGGGGATATAGACGTGCACTGGCAAAAGCGCACAGAGCTTGACATATAAATGTAAGATCTTACCTGCGCTGAACAGCCTGTTCATTTCCCGAAGGAAACTTTATTTCCCTCGGGGAGCACCTTCCCAAACGCAACGCCGACGAGTCAATACTTTTCTTAAGATAACTGTCAATTCCTTTCAATGTATAGCATCACACTTGAAAGCAACGGATAGCGGATAAAATGCCTAACGCTGAGCGCTAATAACCACTGACTGGAGAGTCAGTTAGACGATGACCGTCCGTAGGGATCCCGCAGTCTTGAAATGCGCACACGGCGAAACACGGTAAGATCGCGAGTCTCTACAACCTTCTGCTTTGATTAAGCGAAATAGAGGCGCGCGCTGAATGAGCGCGTGTGAGGGAGATCGGACGCTACCATTCACGCTGAGGGACAACTGACCGAAACACGCGAGTGACGCCTCAAGCATCTGTCCTCGCGGATAAATATTAGCGCTGATGGGACTTATGAGCTGACAAACAGTCCTTCGAATCGAATGAAACCTAGCAAGAGAATGATTCCACTGTAATTTCCTTGAGGAGTATGTGCTCGCTCCTCAGGTACATGCCCCACATGCGGGTGCACCTGCTTGAGATGTGAGAAGAATGAAAATCAGCTCTTTTTTCTTTTGAAGTGTGAAAAAAAAAACATCTGTAATATTCAGAATTATTTGGATTCAGTTAGTCATGTAAGGTATAACGTAGTGTACACTGAGCTGATCATTATATAACAAAATAAACCAAGAAAGGGTGATCAGGATCTGACCCTGCTTATAAACAAACAAATGCAAATGAAAAATTGATCTGAAGTGCGAAAAAATGTTAGCTATCTTGTAGAGACCAAGGAAGGATGAGTGGTTATACAGATTTGATATGTGACCCTGGACCACAAAACCAGTCATAAGGGTTCATCTGTATGAAATTGAGATTTATAAATTGTCTAAAAAAAGAATAAAAAAGCTTCCAATTGCTGTATGGTTTGTTAGGATAGGGCAATATACAATTATTCAAAAACCTGAATCTGAGGTTGCAAAAAAATCTAAATATTGATAAAATCACCTTTAATGTTGTACAAATAAAGTTTTTAATGCATATTACTAATCAAAAATTAAGTTTTGATATATGTTTTTGACATACAGTAGGACATTTAATATCCTAATGATTTTTGGCATAAAAAAAACAAATCAGTAATTTTGACCCATGTATTTTTGGCTATTACTACAAATATACCCGTGATACTTACAATAAGACTGGTTTTGTGGTTCAGGGTTACATATGGACAACTATTATTCACAAATATCTGACCTCTAAAAGCCACAAATGACCAATCAGAATGAAATATTGGGGTGAATTCAGGTAATTTAGCCATTGGGATGACTGGAAAAAAAAGCTGCACATTTATAGAGAGACATGTAATAATTAAACAATTAATTTTTAAAAAAAGTGATTTTGTGCTAGTGATAAAACTAACCTTTTTTTACACTTCTCTCTCTCTCTTTCTCTCCCTCTCTCTCTCTCTCTCTCTCTCTCTCTCTCTCTCTCTCTCTCTCTCTATCTCTCTCTCAAAACTATACAAAACAGAAACAGCTTCAAAATCCAAACCATGTTACCGACACTCACACATCCAAATCTAATAATTTTTTCTGTCACATCATGCTTATAATTACTGAATAATATTGAGCATAAAAAAAAAAAAAACATGATTTTATTTTTCTCTGTTGGCATCAATCCTTTATTATAACAAACACTCTTTTAAAGAAATAACTCATCCAAAAATGTCAATTTTTGTAATCATTTACTCATGTCGTTCCAATCCTGTATGAGTTTCTTTCTTATGCTGAATATAAAAGAAGATATTTTGAGAAAGACATTTTTGATATTTTGCTGGTGATCAAACAGTTTATGGTCCCCATTGACTTCCCCACAGTAATTCTTTCCCTACTATGGACGCCAATGGGGACCAACAACTGTTTGATTCTTCAAAATTCTTAAAAATATTGTCTTTGGTGTTCAGTATGAGAATAAAACATACATAGGTTTGGAATGACATTAGGGTGAGTAAATAATGACAGAAATTTTAATTTCTTTAATTAAATGCACTACAAACCAAGACTTAACCCTTTATAGGGCACTCATTGAAATACTTGGAAATTCTAAAATTCAACCCCAGAGTGTTATTGGAGGTTATTACAAGACCTTTAAACTTTTGTGACTTAAATTTTTTTTTTATGTTTTTATGTTGAAAATTAGGTTAAATGAAGTGATCATATATAGTCACTTGCCGGTCTATGGTAACTTTTTCCCCCCCAAAAAATGTGTATACATTTTAAATATAAGGCATAAATAAATACATAAAACATATATAATATTCATAGAATATTTATTTAGAAACAATTTACACACAATTTACATATATATATGAACACAAAAACTTAACAGAATATTTATTTAGGAAATTAAAAATCTTGCTGTCTTCCTCGTCAGAACCCTAGATGGGGTCAGCTGGCACAACAAAACTGACTTCTATCCATAGAATTGTTGAGTAGACAGCTGCGAAAGAAAAGGTTTCTGAGTCAGTATCAAGCCCATGTTGATTTGTTTGTGAAAGAAAAGTGCAGATCTACTGAAAACATATAATATTCACATAAATAGTAAATTTATAATAAGAACTGAAAAAAATAGCATTAAGTACTGGTGGTACCACCTATTTTAGCAGAAATAATAAACACCAATCTATTGGTACTAAAACCAAAATTACAAATTTTTCACTGTTTATTTCTTGATCATTTCAATAAATGGTTTAAGTTTGACACTGGATTACTGCATCATGGTATACAAGCCTTTGCAATATTCAGTGGACAAAAAACAGGCATAAAAACAGCCAAACTATCACTTGCCTTACTTTTACCTGAACCGGGCGTATGTCTAAAAATGGACATTCTGTTGTGTTACCACAAACGGGCGTATGATCAAATATGATCACACCATTTTTTTTACCACATCGTTCACTAATTTATAGAAATCAAACGCAAACAACGTCTATATCACCATATAACACAACTATTCAGCTATATAATGTTTGAGTTTTATTGACTTACCATTGTGCATTTCGATGCTTTCTCCATTTTTGTGGGACAAAGTAGGAGCGTAAATCAGCATTTTCTCATTCCGGAAGCACGCTGAAGTTTGAAACGCCCCAGACAACTTCCGATTGGTCAGATGCCATTGTGTCGCTATCCGTGACGTAGACTAACATCCGTTGATTGGCTGGGACAAATCCATGTGCTTACACGATCTCATACAAGGGAGGCAGACGCTATTGAAAATGTTCGATTAAGTGATCAAATATGGTGCCTCGCCCTATAAAGGGTTAAACTGGTATCATTTCAAGGCCAAACTGGGTTTATGGCAGTTTTTTCAACTGTTAAAGGGATGTGTCTGGTGAATGTCCTTTCACTAAAGTCTTTTTAGCACAAGTCAATCATGATCAATAATCTCCACCTCATACCTGACAAGTAATTGTAGGAGGGTGCAGTATGTCACAAATGGGGAGAGTGTGTATTGCCCTGCACACTAACAAGGTGACTGAAATTTGGTCTTTTAGTTCCACAAATCTGACACTCTGATTGGCGCATTAATGCACCTGCAATGACATTACTTTAAATAGGCATGAGAACAGGGCAGAATGAAAATGGGTTGCAATTACAGCCTATAACCAGGGAGTCATTGATGAGCGTTTTTGCGTTATTCAACGCCAAACGAAGATCTACTGCGTATTTCTCTATAGGTTGGCAACATTAAAACTTGATTATTTGAGAACACCTTGTTAGAAAAACCCCATGGCTGTTCTTTGAAATGCGCATTTCAAACATTTCTTTCACTCTACGGGTGATTGTCTGATTTGGTTATGACACAGCATGTGTTCCGGCTTGAGATTTTGTTTGGAGACAAAGATGGGGAGGCTTTCAGTTTTGTCCATGTTGGCTTGTGCCCCCCACCTGCAACAAGATCGAGGCCAGTGAGAGAGAAACTGTTTTGTACCAAGCTGTGATTCTCAATGAGGTTATTCTCTCTGCTTCAAACCAACACTGCTCAGCATGGAGTTGTTTTCCTGGTCCTGCGACCAAGATCAGTAGGCTTTAATCCATGGGTCGGTCGGTATTCGTCTCAAAGATACAATTTCAGCATTGCCACAACACTGACCATTTGTCCTCACACAAACCAACCTCTACCTTTTGTTACAAACTGTGGATTTGCCTGTGATTCAGAGAAAGTAAAAGGGAGGAAGTAAAATAAAGAGCAAGGCATAAGTTAGTGTGAAGGTGCCAGCTGGATCTTGCACAGTATAAAAAAAACCAGATCCATTTCTCAACTGTCACTCAATAGTGCACATATGGAATATATGGATTAGTACAGTTGCAGTCAAAAGTTTACATACACCTTGTTGAATCTGTAAAGTGTTAATTATTTTACCACAATAAGAGGGCTCATACAAAATGCTCATTTTTTATTAAGTACTGACCTGAATAAGATATTTTACATAAAAGATGTTTATATATAGTCCACAAGAGAAAATAGTTTAATTTATAAAAATTACCCTGTTCAAAAGTTGACATACACTTGATTCTTAATACTGTGTTGTTACATTGTTACATGATCCACAGCTGTTTTTTGTTTGTTTGTTTGTTTTTGTTTAGTGATAGTTCATGAGTCCCTTGTTTGTCCTAAACAGTTAAACTGCCCACTGTTCTTCAGAAAAATCCTTCAGGTCTCACAAATTCTTTGGTTTTTCAGCACTTTTCTGTACTTGAATCCTTTCCAACAAATAAATGCAGCCGTGCTGAGCATAAAAAAAAAAACTCTTACTGATCCCAAACTTTTGAATGGCAGTGTGTGGCAATGAATGGATACTGCCCTTTAAATCTTTACAGATCTTTATTAGAAAGTGCTTTTTATGCTTCTAAGATGGACGAAGCAATTATTGCACATGCACCTGTGGGAAAGTGGAAAATGAATGTCACATTTGCAATAACTTATGACAATAAAGAGACCTTTTTGCTGACTCTGAAAAACACCAGAAGAAAGATGTTCAGCATTCCTGATCACCTTCATGAACATGCCATAGTCCTGCTGCAGCATGACATGAGGACCGCAGATGTAAACAGAGCAATAAACTGCAATGTCTGCAATGTCTGTAATGTAAGACACCAAAGACAGCACTACAGCGAGACAGGAAGGACAGCTGATTGTCCTTGTAATGCCAAACCACGTCACTATATTAACCCCCAGATGTGTTCAAGAACTTGCAATGCATATATTTACACATACAACTATTCGAGTGTGTAGGGTCAGTGATATTGTTATGCAAAATGTTTTTTGAAAGAAGTGTTATATTTACAATGGTTGCATTTATTTTATGTATAAAATGTAATTTATTCCTGTGATGCAAGGCTGAATTTTCAGCATTCATTACTTCGATCTTCAGTGTCACTTTCTCCCAGAAGTTGTGTGAAGTCAGATCAGAGCTTGCTAAATTAAGATAAATCTTTCCAGTTTTCGTGAGAATTAGGCCCCGATCACACCGAACACGTTTTTGCAGTTGGAGGCGCCTCTTTTGAATGGTTTTCTGTTGGCAGTGAGCGTTCTACGCGCTGCTTATGCGCCCCGGACGCCTCGCGTTTTCGCCGCCTGCTGCGCCTCGCGTTTTTGCAGGAGCGCTCTGAGCGCCTGAAGTTGAAAAAAAAATCAACTCTGAGCGGAAAAACGCCTAACGTCATTCACGTTCTTTTCCATTGTCCAATCGAATGAATGGAGAGCCGGGCCTTCTGTTGTGGTGACGAAAGTTTACCGTTGCTTAAAATGTCCGGAGACTGCAAGAAATGAAGGAGAAACCTTTGGTGTCTGTCGTGGGTAACCCAGAGCTGTATTATTTAGGGTTTCTGCTAATATGACAGTTTACTTAACAGCAAAAAACTAAGATTTTAGAGCCCTCGCGCTATAATCCTTTGATTTGACTGACAGGACAGCTGTTTTGGTCGTTGCTTAGCATCATAAAAAAAACCGCCGCACACTGCTCTTTTATTAAAAGTCACCAAAAAAGGCAGTGCTGTGCGCCTTGCGTTTTTAGAACTAAAAGACACGTTCGGTGTGATCGGCCCCTTATGCATCAGACCGCCAAGAAATGGATGGTGGGTGGTCTACAGACATGCCGTGCGAGGCTGGGACTAGAAAACTAGGCATATGAGAAAATGTTTCCATTGGAAATCCACATTTACATGCAAACAACACGCCAAAGTCACCTCATGTCAGAGAGCAGTCTATCAGGCCCAATCCCAATTCTATTTTCTACCCCTTCGCCTACCCCTCGCCCCTTCCCCTTGTCCCTTGAAACAAAGTGTAAAGGGGAAGGGCTAAAATATTTCCCCTAAGAAATGGGACACCACTACAACACTGTTATACGTCATCATAGGTTGTCGCTAGTTCCTAATGTTACGTCAGAGAACATGCGCAGATGTTTATCACTCATTCCAAGATGTCAAAATGTTGTCATGTTTCAAAAAGTACAAATGTACGGTGTACGCACCGTTCATTCACATTTGGCCGTAAGCAAAACAAACAACGCATTATCACATGCGCGGCAAATTGCTAATCAGTGTAGTGGTGCCTGGAGAAGTATATATGCTCCATTTGTGAATTTCGTTTTCAACTTTCTATTTAAACGCGTTCGTTTTCTGGATCCTTGGACTAAAATGTTTACAGGGGTACACTTGTTTAAGAAATTTCTGATCGTAAAAATCAGCTTCTTTTTATTTGTAAGGTATCGTTTTTATTATTATGTACTGATTTAAATTACTGGTGCGGTAGACGTAGCGGGTGCAGGTGCATTAGGCGCAATCATCAAATACATTTCAAAGCAAGCCGGCTCCACGGTCCTGACTGCATCATCACTGCCTTTATTGGGTGTTTTGAGCGAATATTTACATTTATTCACATGACTGGATGTGGTGGACTGCCATGATTTTGGCAAATGCAGGATACTACTGAATAATGCGCATCAGAGGGGATTTAAAAAGTGGAAGTGTGTATACACCGTATACCTGCGTACACCCTCCACTACACCACCGTTGCAAATTGCCGTGACACTGGTCTTTCATGTTTCTAACATGCAGTCAAGTGTATATGACATAAAAATATATTTTGTAATATCGTGCAATCAGTGCTATCTGCTAGCAAACTTTAGCGATTTTTTTGCAAACGTTTATTTACAAAACAACACCATAAACACAAACACAAGATTGAAGGTAATATACATATAATGAAACATTGTCATCAAAATCCTTATTAAAGGCAAAAATTACTTATATTTACGAGTCTACTTGCTCGAGTGAGCAGCCATGTTGGAAATTTCTCTTAGCCCTTCGTTTGAAGTGAGGTCCTGAAAAATCTTCGTTTGGAGGGCTACCTGGCCCTTCCCCTTACCCCTACCCCTCCAACCAAAAGAGAAATGAGACACCCCTACCCCTTCACATGAACGCGCCAAACGGAGGGGTAGGGCTAAGTGTAGGGGTAAGGGGTAGAATTGGGATTGAGCCTCAGTCTCTTTCCCACAGATACCACACCACATCACGCCTGAGGAGCCAAATAATGACTCTTTTTGCATGTAAACACATGGTTTTGGAAGCCAAAGATTGAAAACATGATAGTCATGCTGCGCCTGTGTAAGTTTGCATGCAAACTAATGTGTATGTCTTTGTTTGGAAGTGCAGAACAGACCAGCAGTCAGAGCTCAGAAGAGGTTCAACAAAGATATCAACTTGTAAATTCCACAAAACAACAAAAGCAATGGCAACGGTGTGCTAAAATGATGAGGAAGCATGAAATATTGCACACTGTATGGGTGCTCATGGATGTTCAATATTTCACCCCTCGGCTGCATTCGAATTCCACCAAACGCTGTATATTTATGAGCCGGAGCTTCTCTTCTGACTCCAAATGAGAAGGGCAATGCAATCCTCTCTCTCAATCCACACCTGCTGCTATTAGATTTCCACCAAGGCTTAGAGAGTCACAGAGAGCAAAGGTGTGCTTGTAAGCAGATGAGACTGTTAGAATCAGCATGAGGCCAAGCATGGGGACGACACAATGAAGGGGTTTTTTTCTTCAGGATTTGTGGGAGAACAGAATGTGCCCACGTTTGGACGTGCCTGAGATGCAGGAGTTAATTTACTTCTCCCAACTGTTCTGAGCGGAGAACTCCGATGTCAGCTGCTTTCTTGAACCCTCATCTCTGAGTTAGCCTGGCAGAGGATATTTTGTGAAGATTAACTGAAGTCCTAATTCTCCTTAGCTCCTAAATCTCACAGGCCCACTGATTTCCACCAGGAATGAGGTACATGTGGGAACAACATGGGTTTAGAATCTAATCTGACGCCTTTAGAAGCGTCGCTTTGGTAAAGGGCAAATTACTTTGGTAAACTGCACTGCTACATGCTGGAATTAGTGTGGAGGAGGAATTTTGCTTCACCAACCACAATGTAGGTGACATATTCTTTTTCTTCTAATTGCTGCATGGCAACGGGCATTCTAGAATATGTAACAGGCCATTACTTACGATGACAGAAGGTGACGGGAGGATTATTGACGGCTTTGATGTGCAATGAGCATTTCCTGATTGCTTTGCTTGCATCATCATTCATAACAGCAGCAAGTTTCAGGGTTAATGATGTCACTGTAAATGCAAGCACGGCTTTGTGTGCATGTTCTTGAACTGCATTTGTTAAATTTTGAGTAAGATGTATTGCACCGTTAATTATTTAATCAATTTTGATTAATTCCTAAAATGCAAATTAGCTCATTAAAAACCTGAACTTATAGAGTTACAAGTGATCAGCTTACAAAGCGGTACTGGGGCCTTGTGGTTAAGAGTGGATGGATATATGATTAGAGTTAAATGCATGCATATAATTGGACTGGCATAAAGAAAATGACATGGGCTACAATTCTGTAATAAAAAATATAATAATAATTACGATAATAATAATAATAATAATAATAATAATAATAATAATAATAATAATAATAACAATAATAACAACAACAACAACAACAACAACAACAACAACAACAACAACAACAATAATAATAATAATTTGTTTCTTCTTATTATTGTTATTATTATAACAACTCTTAAAAAACAATTTGGTATAGAAATCCGCTGAATATAGTTAAAAAAGATAATGATAAGGTTTGTAATTAATTATATGAATATGATTTGTATTATAATTATTATAATTATTATTATTAATAATAAACAAATTATTATTATGATTGTTATTATTATTACTAGTATTATTTTGTTATTATTATTATTATAATTATTATTGTTGTTGTCATTATTATAATTATTATTTTTAACTGCTTTTTCAAGTTAGAAATCTGTTAAATAGAAAGGTGAGTTAAAAATAAATTGATAAGGTTTGAGATTGATTATATTATTATTATTACTATTACTACTAATAATAATACTAATAATAATTTGTTTATTATTATCAATACTACTACTGCAGTTTCTAATGGTGGTGTAGTAGTAGTAACAACAACAACAACAATAATAATAATAATATAATAATAATAATAATAATAATAACAGCAATAATAATAGTAGTAGTAATAGAAATAATAATAATAATAATAATAATAATAATAATAATATTACCACAGTAGTCAGTCGTAGTAGTAGTAATAATAATTATTATTTTTATTATTATTATTACTACTACAGAGTTAATAATAATAATAATAATAATAATAATAATAATAATAAATATTTAATTTAAATAAATATTATTGCTACTACTACTGTATTTTGTAATGGTGGCATAATAGTAGTAGTAGTAATACTAATAAAATCACCATACAAACCAGGTTTAGAAGACAGACATTTTGTCTTCTCAATAATAATAATAATAATAATGATAATAATAATAATAATAATTATTATTATTATTATTATCATTTTATTTTATTTTTATTAAAATACATTATTTTGTTTTATTTTATCTCAACTTTTTCTGTTAGAAAACCACTAGACAGAAAAGTGAGTTAAAAAAGATAATAATAAGGTTTGAAATTAATTATATTAATTTAAACAATAAAATAATATTAAAATGTACAAATTCTCTCCAAGTAGCCCAATGCGATTTGTTTATTCTCAAAACTATATTTGTGCAATCTTGCATGTACACAAATTAGAGAGTGCTGTAGGGGGTAAGTGGGCATTTATTTGAAGGGGGTTGCTTTGTGGTTGGGGGGGCTGTCTCCCTCAGTAGGGGGTGGTGCTGGAGCACAGGCGGGTTGCCAGAAGGATGTTACAGAAGAGAAAAAAGTAAAAAGAGGAAGCTAGGGGCCTGGGAGAGAAGGATCTGGCTGAAGGGAGACATGAGGCACAGCACAGCTGGCTCTTAATTGAATTTTTTACTCAGCACTTTCACAGCTGTTTTGCTGAGATGAATGAAGAGCTTATATCTGGCACACATCCCCTTGGACACATGCGCACACACACACACACACACACACACACACACACACACACACACACACACACACACACACACACACACACACACACACATAGTCTGCCTGCCCGGGTCACTTGACTGGACACATCCCAAGCCTGCCTTGGAGACAAAGACTCACCCTACATGTCCACTGGTGTGGAGTGAGCGGCTGTTTCCAATTCCTTCTCTATGGGAGACGAGTGGCAGGCTTGCACAGGGAATTGTGGGATTGACAGAGAAGCAAGTGGCGAGAGCATCAAAAAGTTGGAAAATGTTGAACCTGAATACAAATTAAGGACAAAAATGCTAGGCAGGAGCCCACTGCTGTGAGGTAAAGACAAGTCAAGGTCATGATGTCTGTCATAAATTACCAGCTCAATCATACAGGGATTCTAAACTAATTTAAACCTGGAATTAAAAATGAAATACAATTAAATATACAATTATTTGTATTAAAATATATGTATATAAGTGAAAAACTGTTTAAATAAATAACATGTGTATTCAATATTGATTATTTTGTATATACTGTATATCAGGTAGAGTACATTGCAAATTTTCTCAAGGAAAAAAATCTCTCAACTAATGCTGTATAATATACATGAGAGTCAGGTGGTACTACATTATTATAATATTGAAGGTTATACAAATATAATACTAAACTATATTAAAAGTTAACTAACTTTAAATTACATAATTATATTAACATTCCAATTCATATTTTGAGAATAGAAACATTGAAATGGTGGCTGTCAAAAACTTTATTTAATTCAAACTTAAATTAAATATTGAAGAACAGTAAAAAAAAAAACGAATAATATAGCTGCAAGCAGCGATTACTGGGGTTCAAGCGCTTTAAGGCATTTAAGCACATATGAAACAAATACCTCTTTTTTTAACAAGCTTGTAATCACCTAAATCAATGATTTAAGTAAGCATTTTTGGCAAATCCAGATAATTGCCCATAGAAATATGTTTTTTTTTTTGTTTTTTTTTTAGCATTTATGACTGTTATAGCACCAGCTGTGGTACTTGAAACTTTGCATGCTTGTTTAGAATCACCTGTCGCATGTGCTCAGCAGGTTTTGCGAAGTTTTGAGTTTTCTTTTAGGCTTTATAGGATTTGGGGTAAATTCTGAGAGGTCCCTTTTCTAAATGACCCTGTTATCGCTTCTCAAAGAGTAAATTTCAACATTTTTTTTATAATTATTGACCTACACTCTTAAAAATAAAGGTGCTTCACGATGCCATAGAAGAACTTTTTTTTTTGTCTAAATGGTTATGAAGAACCTTTAACATCTGAAGAACCTTTCTGTTTCACAAAAGGTTCTTTGTGGCGAAAGAAGGTTCTTAAGATTTAAAAAAGGTAATAAAGAGATGGTTCTTTAAAGAACCTTTGACTGAATGGTTCTTTGTGGAACCCACTAATGGTTCTTCTGTGGCATCGCTTGAAGAACCCTTTAAAGCATCTTTTATCTTCTCAATCATTTAACAAACAATTTGATTGACAGCAGTTGTTCTAGAGGCAAAGTTGTCCGGAATAAGTAGTTCTTTCATATGATACGAGTATTGTGCATATGTGCGAAAAACTGTGCAACGTACAATCCTTTACGCTCTCAAAAAACTTGATTGTGCGCTCCCAGTGGCTGTTTTCTTTCAATTTTCTCACAGACCTTTGGCGATGCGAGTCAAACAGGTCTACCAAGTTTCGTTCCCATCGGCCTCCGTTAACCATGTCTAATGAGCGCTCAAACTTCATCGCCCAATGCTTTTTTGAGACACGCAAATGTCCTTATAGACACTTGTGGCACTTTGGACCAAGACCGTGCACAGTGATTTCCATGTTGATAGGACAAATGGTTGCATAGGCATAGCCATTTTTGTGTTTTTTTTTTCCCCTCTTACAGCGCCAACAAGTGGCCAAGCTTCACTATATTTGTTCTGCAATCTCAGATTGTTCTCTTACTTAAGTGTTTCGAGTTTGGCGAAGACATTTCATTCTGTTCAAGAGTTATAGGCATTTTACTAAAAGTGGTCCTGACCCTTTCGAGTGTTTCTGCGTCCCGTTGTGATGTTAATTTGAAAGTTAGACTATTTTTTTTTTTTATAATTATTGATTTTAGCTCTCCAGAGAATCATTCTGTGCTGGTTTGGTTCTGATCGAGTGAAAAACCTAGGACTACATTTTAGTGTAGAGTTTACTTTCAAACACCTATAGTACTGTATTAAGAACCGTTTAAATCTAAATACAGTGAGACACTTTTTCATTAGTTAAACTTTTTCATTTCATTACAAAAGACTGAAAAGAATGGGATAAAATAGCTTTCTGTACAGTGAAACCAATTTAGTACGTGGCAAATCTTTTCACAAACAGGAACGGAGGCATAGCCACGAGTATAGCAACAGATAAATGAAGCTCCCTCCTGTATTACAGTTGCTCAGCCGTGCCGTTTAGTGCCGTATTAGTGCGATCCGGACTGCCTCACTTGGCGATTCTTGACCACATCTGAGCCCCGTCAGCCTCTCCTCAGGACATCCCAAATGACAATGTCTTCCGCTTCATTTGAGTGATTCCTTCACAGTACAGTTGACAACAAATGAAAGCCACCTCATTAGATCCCTAAGCCCTGAAGCTAATGGGCCACAGAGAAAACAGGACTCAGCTCCATCCATTAATTATAATAATAACAATACCCAAGCTCCTTGAGCAGCTATTTGCTTTTCTTTTCAATTAATTTCATCACACACACTTGAGGGAGAAGACCCGGAAAGAGTTCTGTGAGCTCTGCAATTATAGCGGCCGTACTAGTTCAACCGGGCCGATATTTGGGATCCACAGGAAGAAACATTGAAGGGTAAAGGCATCCTGGTGTGCTGCCCAAACAGCACTGCAGAAAGAGGGAGCTATTCAGCTAATACATGCCGGGGCCCACGAGAGAGAAAATGAAAAGATAGAGGAGCCGTGCCAGGGAGACGGGAGAAGAGATAGACAGATACACAACGCAGATAGAAATTTCCCCCAGAAGAGGTGAGGCACAGAGGGGAGGAGCTTTGACATTACTCTCACCTCTTATCTTTGCTCTCTCCTCCTCTCACCCTCGTGGGCTCACGCTAGGTGTTTAAACACTCCGGCGAGTGCAATTGGACATCGCTGGATAAGACGGAGAAATCTGCAGACTGGAAAATGTGTTTATGTCTGTATGTCATCCATGCATAATGCAGGGTTAGAGCTCAGCCTTTCCCAGCTCGAGCCTCACCTGTCCAGTTTATTCTCTCACCAACTGCAGGTTTCAACTGTGAGAACAAAGAATGCTGCTTATAAAACTTACTGAACACTTGACAGAGGGAAAAAAAAATTAGTTTTGTCTTGTTTTCCAGTAAAAATACCTAATGGTAATAACAAGGTAAGTTTTTTTTTTAAACTAATGCTTTAAGAAACATCAAATTCAAATGTGATCAAACGTGACAGGAAAGACTTTTACATTGTCACAAACAAAAAATGAAATGTCCTTAATATTTTTGGTCTTGTGTTCCAGTAAAAATATCTAACAACAATAACAAGGTAGTTTTTTTTTTAAAGAAATTTATATAAAAGAAAAACATTAAAGGAACCGTATGTAGGATTGTGGCCAAAACTGGTACTGCAATCACTTTCAAAATACTGTAGAACGGTGTATCCCCTCCCGCTCCCCCCTGACTCGAGGTTGCCAGCTAAGCTGCAGGAGTAGGCTGCTAGTGCTACAAGGAGCTTCCAATGGCAAGTGACGAGTCCTACACAGTAATTTGTTTTTCTTCTGTTAATTATGTTTATGCTTCACAAGAGATGTTTTGCGAAGTAATTATGTATCGCAAAAATTTACAGATGGCGATTAGCCAAATATATCGCAATGTACAGTAATACCACATTTCAGTCGGAACATAGATTGTTTTCATACCCTGCTAGTGGTGCGATATAAAGCTTTTTATGAACGCATTTAGCACTGCCGACCGTGGAAAATCCACTGTGTACGGAAGCAAAGTTAGCCAAACATAGATGAATCTTACCTGTCCAGGGGAAAATTAGCAACGTTGGCGTCAATCTTCAAATTCTTCTCCGTTTTCAGCCGTCTCCATCTTTCAAAGGCATCTCCTATACCAATCCTTGTTTTATTTCGGACTTTGTCACGACGTATTTCGGATTCATAACGAGGTCTTTTAGGTTTCGTAACGTTATACATGTTTTATCCGACACGTTCGTATAGCTGCCGCTGTAACGCAGCTGTAACAGAGCTGGCAACCCGTCTCACAAAACTCTACTGATTTCGTGATTGGTAGATAGCTGGAGGGTGGCGCCTCAGACCAAAACACAAAATGACAACAATAACATCAGTTGAGGGCTGCAACTCTCACTTTTAAATGACAATATCCTGGCCGGACCACTGTTGTCAGTGATATAAGTATTTGAAATGAACATGATTTCTTAATGTCAAGTGACATGTCAGGGCCATTTTATGATTAACTGACATAAATTTCTTACATACGGTTCCTTTAACTTGCTCAAATGTGACAGTAAAGACTTTTACAATGTAACAAAGAAAAAATAAAATGTCCTTAATATTTTTGTCTTGTTTTCCAGTAAAAATATCTAACGACAATAACAAGGTAATTTTTTTTAGAAATTATAATTTAAAAAACACTAACTTGCTCAGATGTGACAGTAAAGACTTTTACATGGTTACAAACTGAAAAAAAAAAAAAAATCCAGTAAAAATATATATTTTTAAATAAATTAATACTTTAAGAAACATTAAATTGACAAATATGACATATGACTTTTTACACTGTTACAAACAAAATTCCTTAAGATTTTCCATCCTGTTTTTAGTAAAAATATCTAGCGTTAATAACAACATACATTTTTTTAAAGAAATTAATACTTTAAGAAACATGAACTTTATCAAATATGACAGTAAAGACTTTTACATTGTTACAACAAACAAAATTCCTTAATATTTTTCATCCGGTTTTCCAGTAAAAATATATATTTTTAAGAAATTAATACTTTAAGAAACATGAACTTCCTCAAATGTGACAGCAAAGACCTTTTTAAAAAATACTTTAAAAAACATTACCTTGATTGAATGGCTTTTACATTGTTACAAACAAACAAAAATATGTTTTCCAGTAAAAATATCTAATGGTAATAACAAGGTAAGTTTTTGTTTTTAAGAAATTAATACTTGTAATGATGTTAAAAAAAACATTAAATTAGTACTTTAAAAATATATTAAATTGATCAAATGAGACAGTAAAGACTTTTACATTGTTACAAACAAACAAACAAACAAACAAACAAACAAACAAAAAAAATCCTTAATATTTTTCTTGTCTTGTTTTCCAGTAAAAATGTGTAATAACGTAATAACAAGGTAAGTTTTCATTTTTTGTAAGAAATTAATACTTTAAAAAACATTACAAATCTGACAGTAAAGACTTTTACATTGTTGCAAACCAACAAAAAAGAAAATTACCTTATTTTTTTGTCTTGTTTTCCATTAAAACATCAAATGGTAATAACAATATAACAATATTTTTTTCTAAATAATACTTTAAGAAACATTACATTTTTAAATGTGACAGTAAAGACTTTTACATTGTTAAAAACAAACAAATAAATGTTGTTTTGAACTTTCTATTTAAAGAATGATTTCTGATTAAAACCATTAAAATCATTATTTTAAATTATAAAGAAAAATATTTCATAATTTACTGTTTTATAAATTCAATAAATACAGCCTTGGTGAGCATAAAATACTTCTTTCAAAAAAATTAGAAGAACCATACTGATCCCAAACTTTTAAATTGCAGTGTATATTTAAGTTTATGTTTCTAATTGCATTAACTTTTTTCTTGTTTTAAATACAAACTAAATTCTCTTAGATTTATGTTCAAAACAAGAATTTGATTTGTTTGATTTATATTCAAAAAACTTAATTCAATCTTTCATTTATAAACTTCATTCTGAAAATAGGTTTTACCTCAAAACAATTTTGCTTCTCCAGTAAATTTATCTTGTTTTAAAAAAAAAGTGAAAGGGACAAGTTTGAGTCTGTTTGCCTGCCAGGAGGAGGTGGGCGTTGGGGAAAATGGGTGGCATGCTGCTGCCAGAATGAAATACAGAGACCTCCCAGATTGGATTTCCTTAATGAATTCAGTGATGGTATGAAATCATCTGAAAACTGTCATTTATTTTGTCACTGGCGCCAGATATATTGCCGTATGCACAGACAAACCAGAGAGATGACATTTTCACTCTCGCGACGTGTTGTCATGAACCAAAACCAACAAGTCTGACAACATATGCTTCCTGCGTACTGCTTGATAATGGAGCGTGCGGATTACACACCGACACATGACCGACTGTGATGTCAGACAACCGCAGACACGATTTGGATCAAATGCAAGATGAGGGTGTTTAAACACTTTTATGGATCATCTTTACGTGTAAATACGTGACATATCTCAATGCCAACAGCTGATGTGGGCTGAAGGATGTAAAGATGTAAGTCCTGAAACTGAAAATGCTATTCTAATAACAGGGGAAAAAAAGATGTATCGCTTAGCCTACATTTTCTGGCATATTTTGGCACTATTATCAATCTCATGCCGGAGTTCTGAAAACACATTATCTCACATTTATTGTTGCAGTCCATCTGGCTGCCCAAGTTCAAACTCCATGATGAAAAACTCAGACAGATGACTCATGAAATGAAAGTGAGGTAATATGGCAATTACCGTCCAATCAGTGTATATCTGTCCTTCCAGAACAGACGATTTACACGATTTTTTTTTTATTCTATGAAAAATACATGTATTTATTTATCCTACAGCTTGATTTTATAGTATGATGCCACTCTCAAAGTTAACCCAGCAGGTATGCAACAGAGTTCCAAAGGGACAAAAATCTAGAGGAAGACAGATCCTTTGAAATGGATGCAATTAGGGGTAGACGATATGGCAAAAATATTATATCACATTTTTTTTTTTTTTTTCAGTTTTTTTTCGGTTTTACTTTTTCAGTAAAGCCAACTAATTTCTCTATTTTAAAACCAAAACCTTACAAGGTAACAAAATATAAAACAAGAACAATGGCAGATGTTTAGGCCATCTGTCAATATTTTATCTTTGTTATCACATGATAAGAACAAAGAAAGGCTACATGTTACAAATACACATAATAAAACAAACAGTGCTTTAATTATTTTCAGGTACAGTAGGTGTATTTATCAGTAGCATTCAAGAAATTGAAATAACAAATATAAAAATAAAACACTATATACATAAATTATACATTGATATTATAGCAACTGTATTAAAGTTCTTCAGTTAAGAGCAGTGAGTGATTTTCCTTTGTGTTTTGTTTTATTAGCGTACCATCACACAGAAATGACAATTCTGTCATCATTTACTCACTCTCAAGTTTTTTTAAAGCATAAAACATGTTGAACATAAAATATATAATAATGTGAGTAACCATAGCTCTGTGTATACTCTGTGTAGAGATTAAAAAGTATATAAATTGTAAATGTTTTTAGAAAATAACTGATTGTTTCGCTAGATAAGACCCTTTGAAGCTGCATTTAAACTGCATTTTGGAAGTTCAAACTCGCGGGCACCATAGAAGTCCATTATAAAGAAAGAATTCTGAAATGTTTTCCTCAAAAAACAATTTCTTTACGACTGAAGAAAGAAAGACATGAACATCTTGGATGACAAGGGGCGAGTACATTATCTGTAAATTTTTGTTCTGAAAGTGAACTACTCCTTTAAAAGATGTAGTTATTAAATTATAAAAAAAAATATTTCATTTCATTCAATTCATATGGATTCATATTGAGTGCAATTTTTTAATTCTTATACAATTAATATTTAAATTATTTAGTTTGTAATGAACTATGTATAAGTATTTAAATAATTCACTCTCATAGGCTTTTTGTGTCTGAGCTTATTTATTTTAATGATTTTCTGCACTTGCTACACTATATGTTTCAGTGCAGTAAAAGTACTACAATTTAGTATACTAGTAATTTTATAATAAATCGAAAAGCAAGACGTCTTGAAAAACTAGGGAGTTGAAATGACAGCTGCAGCCAATGATTGATCCTCTGCTGCCATCTTCTGGGTGCATGGGTATTTTCATGTTATTTTCATCTTAAAAAGACTTTTTGTTCCATGTGGTCTTTATGAATGAAAAGTGAATCTTTGAAGTGAATTTTATTCCACAGCTGTGTTGAAAAATACTAAAGGTTTTAAAATATTACAAGATTTTAAAAATCTATTCATGACTGTGAAGGAAAGTTACTAATGATTAAGAATATGATTATGATGTCCTTGAAGAGAAGTATCGCTAGCTAGCTAGCTAACGTTAGCCTAAACATGTTATGAGAGTGTGTAGTTGTCAGCATTTAAATGTTCAACTATGCAAGCACTCTCCTGGGATTACCAGGCTCGGCATTTAAATTATATGGTGTTAAATAATATGAAACTGAATGTTAATGCTGCTATCATTATTTCCAATGTGGCAATTATTATTTTTCTCAGTTTCTGATAAGAACGAGGCAGTAGAGGAGTCTCAATAGTGTCCACCTATATATAGCACATATAAAAAGAGCTTCAGCTGAAGTTTACGAGCTGGCTTATCATTATGCAGAAGTTCTAAAGAACGCTCCGCAATTGTTGCATATGGTCATATCGCACACCCCTGCTTACAGCTTGATTTTATAGTTTGATGCCACTCTCAAAGTGAACCCAGCAGGTGTGCAACAGATTTTCAAAGGGACACAAAGCTAGAACTAAACTAGAGATCTTTTGAAATGGATGCAATGCAAGTTGGAATAAAATTTGCTCGTTCTTTTTTCCATCAGTGTTTGTGGAGACCAGACTTGTGATCTTCTCAGCAGAATTATTTGTTCAGCCTAATAAACTTTGCTATTGGTCTAAACTACGATTGATGACCGGAGCAAACTTGCAATAGTTCTGCGACTAAGCGTGAATAATGAACTATCTCAGAACTAATACACTCACACACACATGCACATTAACATTCACAGAAAAAGATGGATTTGAAACTTTTACTTAGTATCCTACGACATTCTTACTTGTGTGTGAAGAAGATATTTAGCAGAATGTCCAAGCTGTTCTTTGTTACATAAAGAAAATTACTAGGGATAGTCAAGGTCACCATTTACTACAAAAGTAGCTTGGACACTAGATCCATTAATGAAAATTTAAGTAAACAGTACATGGCTGAGCGTTTTAATTCGGTTAGACTGATGGCTGCTACACATTAGCTTTGTATGTCTCTTGAGAGCCTAAAACCATTTGAGGATGATGGGGAGAAACTATGTGTGTCTGCAAGCGCTTATTCTAAGGATGTAGTCCCATGGAAATGGGTCCAATTTTCTACCTGAAATCACGCCCATGACTGCTTTCTGAAACAAGATGAAGTTTTGGCTAGGCAAGGAAATGAAGCTTGTCCTTGCCCATCAATCAGACAGTGTGCAGACAGACAGCTGTTTAATATACAACCACCATTAGAGGCCTCTCTCTCTCTCTTTCTTTTCTCACGTCTTTCCCTTGCCCCCTTTCTATCTTTCCATCTCTCTTGCTCTCTTTCTGCTCCCTGGAGACAGAGCTCAGGTAAAGTGCTGTCTATCCACCAACAGATTCTCATCATATCTCCACCTCCTGACTCGTCTTACTCCCTATCTATCTTTCAAACATGTATGTCCCTTCTGAACACTTATCAAAATTTTTAAAGCACCTGGTCAGACATGCACAGGGTCCAAAATTGACAATAGCACAAAAATAGTAAAATAAATAAATGAATAAATAAATAAATAAATAAATGAAAAGAATATAAATAAAAGAAGTAAAATCCAAGAAAGAAAGCAAGAAAGAAAAATATATCAAATATGTCTTGTCATTGACAAAATTATAATTTATTAAATTAATAAATGTGAGGAATATTTCATGTAGCCCTATGCACTACCACATGTTCTGTCTTGAAAAAAAGAAAAGAAAAGAAAAGAAAAGAAAAGAAAAGAAAAGAAAAAGAACAAGAAAAAAGAAAAAGAAAAGAAAAAGAAAAAATATTTACATATATCCTGTCATAGATTGTAATTTAAATAAATAAATAACTGAGGAATAATTCACATAGGCCAATGCATTGCCACATGTTCTGTCCTGAAAAAAAAATAAAAATAAAAAATAAAATAAAATAAATAAATTAATAAATTAATTAATTAAAATAAATTAAAATAAAATTTCACATATGTCCTGTCATGGACAAAATTATAACTTAAATAAATAAATAAATAAATAAATAAATAAATAACTGTGAGGAATATTTCACATAGGCCTATGCACTGCCACATGTCCTGTTATGAAAATAAAATAAAATTAAATAAAATTAAAGACAGTAAGGAAGGAAGGAAGGAAGGAAGGAAGGAAGGAAGGAAGGAAGGAAGGAAGAAAGAAAGAAAGAAAGAAAGAAAGAAAGAAAGAAAGAAAGAAAGAAAGAAAGAAAGAAAGAAAGAAAGAAAACAATCTTTCACATTACGTCCTGTCATGGACAAAATTATAATTCAAATTAATTAATCTGAGGAATATTTTTCATAGGCCTATGCACTACCACATGTTCTGTCCTAAAAAGAAAAGAAAAAAAAAAAAGAAAAAAAAAGAGTAAAAGAAAAAAATACTTTAGAGTTAGAATTATTAATAAATGTTTATTTTATAAATGAATTCATTCATTAATTAGTTCATTAATAAATTTACATGGAGGTAAAGAAAAGGCTGTTTATGGCAGATGTTTTCTTTAGCGTATCTTGAATTTGAATCACATGCCAGATTCATTTCAGACTCTATAGAGTTCAATTTATACATGTATTATTCTCCAGTTTCTTATGAAGTTACTGCCCACTGGTTTATTTACTTGCCAAAGCCACTTGCATTTGGTGAATTTTAGACCCTGAACATACAGTAAACTGTGTCACAATCCTGTCTTGAGCATGTTGAGTCTGCTGGAATGTTATACCCACCGTCAGGGTGATTTTTTTCATGCCGGGCTGTAATTTGTTTTGCGCAACTGTCATGCTTTTGCTTGATGAAATAACCACTATCATTCTCTCGTGTTTCTTTTTCTCTTTATTCTTCTTTTTCACCCTGATAAGAAAAACTGCAATTTCATTTGATTCATACAAAGAGTTCAATCTGAGCGGAGACACAATGCACGCTCAGACAATCAATATTTCCCCGGCTCTCCCTCCCATCCTCCTAATATATTGAAAATGAAGTTAGAAAGATTGATTCTGTAAGCGGCGCTACAGGCCAATAGAAAATTAAATGAAAATGTAAATGAACGCTGTTTTGTTTCTCCAAACTTGCACAGAGAGGTTTTTGCTGTCCTCAATTTGTATAATTTGGTATTTGTTGCCATTCACAGATGCGGCGTGACTCCGCAAGCTAGTTTTGATTATTTATGACCCTCGCTAATACACAAGTGTCAGGACAATGTGATGACAGGAGGTGGGGTGGTTGAATCCATTGACTTTTTTCGAATTATTCCTTCTGAACACATCCCATACTAGTGTTTTGCATTCAATGCAGATACTTAATTCAGGTGAGTTTTATGAAACCATTCATCCTTTAGTGATTCAGAACTCCTGATCATTAAGCTTTAAACGTGTAGCCATACATGCATGAGCGAACAAAAAAAGTTGATCCGAGCGTAATGAAAAAAGTAGAGGTGAAGGCCGGTGATTAACAGACATCCGTGGCTATATGAAAATGTAATCTTTTGCTACGCAGACGTCTAAAGCTATATCTACTCAGACGGTACGGTACATCACCATACTGTAATGGCTCTCATTGTTGTAAGGGATCTGAGAGGCGCTATTGTAGTCAGGCTGAGTCTAAATGGCAGTGTGGGGGGACGTTTCTGTACTAAACTGCCTTTCTGATGACTGCTCACACTTTATCCTGAACACCTGCTTCCTGACATGCTCTCCCAATCTCCCAGACTCCCCATTAAGCAGAACATTGAGGGCAGAAGAAAATCTGACATAAATCCTCAAAAGAAAGGGATATTCCTGCAGATTAAAACACTCTCCAGGAAATGCAGAGACAAGTCTGCCATTAAGCCCATTTAATCCTCTCTGGAACATGACGGGATTGTTACAGTACAGCGGAGATTGCCAGAGGAGATAGACGCAGTGCTCAGGCATCTCTATTTCCCCGTCCACTGGCGCCGTTTCCTACGCTCTATTTGTAAAGTCATCAAAGAGGGAAATTGAAAAGAAAGAAGAACGTCTAAAATATGTTTTTGAATGTTGCGGGGCATAATCTCATGCGCTCTGCCTGTCTCTTGTGTAGTCTACTTTCAGACTTTGGG
>NC_133376.1:35305903-35410483 GCF_049309525.1 Garra rufa
TAATCTCATAGGTGAACTGTTTCAAGAGAGACAAACTGAATCATAAAGACACCTCAACTAGACAAAAGTCTAAACAGACAGTCTGAATAGACAGACAGTCTGAAATAAATAGATAATCTGTCTGTCTGTCTATCTGTCATAAAATAAATTGTTAGTGAAGAAAAACACATCATAGAAAGTGTAGAGGGTGGAATAAGAGAATAGAAATACACAAGCATAACAGATAGACACAGAAGTCAGAAATGACCAAATGAAGCCCATTGATAAAGGAAAGAAACACAGACAAAAGGACAGTAAGTGTGGCCTTCTTTCTATATACAGTATAACTGGCATATAAAAGTGACCATGTTGTGTTGAAGAAAACACCCAACTACTGTTGCTATTGAATTTTTCAAAGACCTCCAGCATAGCGGTGGACACCGTGACCAAGCATTAAGGACAAGCTGACTGCTGAGATCTTTCAGAATTGTTCTTGAAATGTCATTCCTTAAGCCTGCATCACTGAGAGACGCAAAGACTGTATTTAGCCAGATGCCAAAAGCACTCCACACATCAGGTGATAATAAACACATTATCAAGGAGGAGAAAAGTGTGGTCCCATTACAGGCACTGGAAAGTGTTCGCAGTGCATTTAATACCTGGTGCAAATGCATGAAAGGTGAACTAACCAATCACAATTAAATGGGTTGAAATAAATGCTTCCTAACGGCGTTTAAATAAATAGCACCATCACAGAAAAGTGGCAAGACAAGCTAACTACATTTTTGTCTTGCATGCAATGAAATTGTACATGTAATTATAAACTGAAATTGCTTTGTTTTTCTATTGCTTTTCTGGATGAATTTGAATATTTCCCTCTGGGCTGTATGATAATTAAAACCTTGCCCATGGCAAACTCGACAGTGGGACAACATTTATAAAAAACAAAAAACACTTTACAATTCTTGCACATGTGAACAGAACAATTAAAGCACTGAGCTTTAGGATAAAAAAAAAACATGTTTCTGGAACGGCATCACCGATGTGGGAATTAAGCACACGGTTTGAATCAGAGACTAAGGGAGCGTGTGGAAATTGATTGCGACAGGTGGCAAATTTCAAAATGTCAAGAACTTTGGCAAACCGAGGCCTGTTTCTCCTTTGCATTATTGCTGGAGCACACTGCTGAAAGAGCCCTTCATTGGCCAAATGTGACCAAGTAGTGAGCTTTTGTGTGTTTGGACTCAAGGCCATAAGACAAACTAACACAAACAAGAACTCAGGCCTTTAGAAATATAGTACTGAAGAGAGCAAAGCGAGAGGGAGGACAGGAGGAGGAAAAGCAGCTGTGTAGCATTTACTGCTCTGTGCAGAGTGACCTAGTTGTCCACCTGCACTGATCTCTTGAATTAAATTCCTCACCATATCTCAGAGTTAGAGGTAACATTGACTTTATACTGTTAGATAACACAAAAAATATTCAAAAGAAACAACAACAGTGCTGACAGAAATGCACATACAATGGAAGTCCATGGAACAACTCCCAACCAAATCCATGTGTAAGTGATATCTGATCATAATTGATTATGAGTTAAGCCTAAATACATGCAACCAACTATTTTTAATACAGTTTTTAAAGGGGTCATAACACTGATTTTTATTTATTTTTCTTTTTTTTTTGCAAAAGTGATCCGGTTTGAAGAGGTTCATTATGTTTACCAGAGTGCATTTATTTGCTCAATAGTACAGTAAATGCAGTGATACCATATTAAATATTATTACAATTTAAAATAACTGTTTTCTGTTTCAACATATTTTAAAATGTGATGTATTCCTGTGATGCCAAGCTGAATTTTCAGCATCACTACTCCAGTCTTCAGTGTCACATGATCCTTCAGAAATCATTCGTATATGCTTATTAACTGTTCAATAAACACTTATTATTATTAAAATGTTAAAACCAGTTGTGCTTTTTGCATTTTGTGGAAACGATGATACATTTATGTATGTTTCTTTGAGGAAGAGAAGGTTTAAAAGGCAGAGATATACTTGAAATTGATTTTTTGCAACATTATAACTGTACTTACTGCTATTTTTGATCAATTGAATGCATCCTTGCTGAATAAAATATTCATTTCATTCAAAAAATAAAATAATATACTGACCTGAAACTTTTGAATTGTAGTGTAAGTGGATCTTGTTACATGTGCATAAACAGAAAAAACACATGCAATATTGTATCAGATCTGATTTCATTGCATCCAATTTGGGATTTACTATCACATGTGGTCCTAAATTCAATATGTAACTGATATCTGATCATTTGAGTCAAGTTTAAATACTTATAACCAACCATTTTTATTATTGCACTATTATGCAATGTTTAATACATAGAGACAACAAAACAAAAGACTGTAAATCTATTACTGACTCTTTAATTACTTTCTTGTAATATTTTGTCAGTAAGAACTTGGTAAGTATAAAAATAACATCTTGTTAATTGGTGAGATGTTAATAGACTGTCACTGTATTGATGTCAACTAATTTTAGTTTGTTTAATGAACCAGCATAACTGTATTTAACTTTGTATTTAGTTACTTTTATGTGTATTATTGAACGCATTTCAATTGCAATTGTATGCACACAGGTTTAATAATACTACATAACTTTTTTATTGCAAATTCTCAGAGTATTTTATGAACACACAAGGTCTCAGAGCACGAGTAAACACCTAGGAGAGAATCTCTGACTGAGTGCTGGCAGTTCAAGGACACCGTGAAGGGGTAAACGTTCCTCTAATCTCATTTGACACACGGTATACTGCAAAACCCTGCTTCAGAAGTCTGTTCACACAAGTGGATCAGCACACACACGCACATATTAAAACAAAATCTAATTGCACACTTTCTGAAAGAAACAGCATGATGTACTGTTTTGCTTCACTTTATAACAGTCCCTGCACAGATCATGATGTGTGAATGTTTGATAAACCTCTATCACCACAGCAGACGTCTGCGCTGGACCACCAGGAGGGTGGATTTTCCATCAACAACACTGCCTGCTAATGACCAAGGAAAATAACCATGTGCTCTTAGTATAACCTGTGGAGACTTCATTACTCAACCACTATATTACTTTAAAAACAACACATAGGAAGTGAACGCACAACAAGCGCAATCCGCGCAGCCTGTTGATGCAGTAATCTCTCATTAAACAATACAGTGTGCTTTACTAGTTAAAGAAGCACTATTTCATCTCAGTAGTGAGATGAGCAGACATCACAGTAGCAGTGGCAGAATCACAGGGGTCACAGAAGCCCCAAGGGGTACCGTACGAGGTGCTGGTAATGAGAAATCACTGGATGAGCCACAGCCAATCAGACTGCGCCATTGAGCATGTCAAAAGCATTGAGTTATGATTGATTTCTCTCTCAGCTAGGAAGAGTAACAGAGGCATTTGAGAGAGAACAGGGGAGGCGTGCATGTTATTCCAGAACTAGTAATCAAAAAAACAGAGAAATACAGTCTCAAGGCTGATTGATTTTGATGTCTTTTATATCATTGATCTATGGCTCCCGTAAAACAGCTGATTTAATCCATAGATAAAGAGCTAAAAATCGACTGGATGAAATCCAGACATTCCGGGGTGGGGCGGCATGTTTACTTACATTTCTTCTACATTTCATACTGGTTTTTCTTCTTTTATCTTCACTGATTTGATCTGAAATGTAACAGATTAATAAATAAAAATGACAAACAAAAATTTCTAAATATTTCAAAAAATAAAAAATAAAAACATTTTTATTTTTAATGCTGTTTTTTTTCTCTCTCTTATGCGCACCAAGGCTGCATTTTTTTCAAAACACGTATTTCAAACACTTTTTTTTTTTTCTGTTTAAATATTTTCTAAATGAAATGTATTCCTGTGATGGCAAAGCTGAATTTTCAACATCATTACTCCAGTCCTCAGTGTCAGATGACCCTTCAGAAATAATTATAATATGCTGACTTGTTGCTTAAGATAAAAGTCTTATCATCATCAGTGATGAAAACTGTTTATTTCTCTTTCTCATATAATCGCAATGGAAATATTTTGTAACATTATAAACATATTTACTGTCACTTTTACCATTTTTGGCAGTGTATATACTGGCATTGATAACCAAATACTTACGCAATGCTACATTCACACCAATATGTGTCAGAATATTCTCATTTAAACCAATAAACCATTTTTTTTTTTTACAAAATAGTAACAGTTTACTTTCTCATAATGTAACATTTCGATGTTCTTCCTCTCACACATTGGCACATACAGTGCCTTGCGTAAGTATTCATTCCCCTTCATTTTGCTTTGAATTACTTTTTTCCACATTAATCCACACTCCATACACCCTAACGGCAAAGCATAAAACAGGTTTTTAAACATCTTTGCAAATTTATTAAAAATAAAATCATAAATGATTCCAGTGCATAAGTATTCATATCCTTATCTGGGACAGTTGAAATTTAGGTCAGTGGCACTCATATTGCTTGTAGATGTTACTACACTTTGAGTGAAGTTAACCTGTAGCAAATTCAATTGAATGGGTATGACTGGAAAAGGCACACGTAATAAAAAGGTCTAACAGCTTAAAATGCATATCAGAGCAAAAACCAAGCCCTGAGGTAAAAAAATAAATAAATAAATAAAATGCCTGTAGAGCTCAGAGACAGGATTATATCAAGCCACACATCTTGTGGAAAATTTATACAAATTCTGCTGCATTGAAGGTTCACAGAAGTGAAGAGGTGCAGTCTTTATTACCCTTAATGGAAGAAGTTTGAAACAACCACGACTCTTCCTAGAGCCGGCTTCCTGGCCAAACTGAGCAATTGATGGAGAAGGACTTTGGCTAGAGTGGTGACCAAGAACCTGATGGTCCTTCTAGTTGAGCTCCATGATCATATATGCAGATGGGAGAAACTTACAAAAGAACAAACATCACTGCAATATTTTACCGACCTGGGCTATAAGGTGGTGTGGCAAGACTCAATCCTCTCCTCAGTGAAGACACATGAAAACACACTTGGAATTTGAAAAAAAAAAAAAAAAAAACACCTAAAGGACCCTGAGACTGTGAGAAACAAGATTCTGTGGTCTGATGAACCTCAATTCCAAGCATCGTATTTGAAGGACACCAGGCACTGCTCATCACCTGCAGAGTACCATCCTAAAAGTAAAGTGTGCTGGTAGCAGCCTCATGCTGTGGGGCTGTTTTTCAGTGACAGGGGCATGCAGGACTCATCAGAGTAGAAGAAAAGCTCAATGCACCAAAATATTGAGATAGCCTTAATAAAAACCCAGTCCAGAGCATTTAGAACCTCAGACTGGGCAGAAGGTTCACCTTCCAACAGAACAATGAATCCAAGCACATAGTCGAAGCACCAATCAGATATTTCTGGAGAAACCTGAAAATGTCTGCCAGACCCCATCCAAGCTGACAGAGCTTAGGGGATGAGGTGAAGAATGGCAGATGATTGCCAAATGTTGATATGCATATCTTGTTGCATCATACCTAAAAAGACTTGAGGCTGTAAAGGTGCTTCAACTAAGTACTGAGTTAAGGGTATGAATACTTATGCAATGTACTTGTTTCAGTTTTTTACTTTTAATAAATTTATGAAGTTGTGACAATTCTGTTTTTGCTTTGTCATTATGGTGCATGGAAGAGTTTGAATACTTTCGCAAGGCACTGTAAGTTTACACACACACAACTCTTGAAAAGACAAATCCCTTACATATCTCTCCTGCATGTTTGAGCTGTTTTTAGCCTGGTTCATTAAAAACCTTAAGGTGAGGGAGAGACGGAGACAGGAGGACCCTGAGGACCCGGCAGGGACTGCGCCGTCACCTCATACAGCTGCTCGAGGGCAAACTGTCTTTTCCTCATAGCAAATGCCGACCCAGACGATCTCAATGGACCGCTCAGCAGCATCTGAAAGTGAGGTCACAAGTCCAGTCCCAACAGATCCATTATACTAAAGCCCGATAAACCTGAACGCACCAAACTCTGATGGGGTCACACTACACTTTTTGTCTGTTTTTGCTGAGTAAATCTTACAGCACCACCACAGGTGTAAAAATGCATCTATGCAACATAATGGGTCTCTGTGACAATGACAGTATTCAAATCACTGATTGCATAACCGATTATAATTGCTATAATAATACCCAATGTATTATGCAGTCATTGCTTAACCAAAATACAATTCCTAAGCCTGGTGTATTGTTTCTGTCAGTTTTCCTCTTCAACTGGCACCCCGCAGGCCAAATCCAGCCGTCAATCATTTTTATACAGACCTACAATTGATTTTGATGAATTCGCTGCAGTGCCTGATACATTAGAGCACTGTTTGTTCACCAGGCATAACAAAAGCTCATCTGGATGTAGTTAAGCTACACTAGTTTCCCAAACATAAACCAGCACTGGCTAGCTGCACAAATGTATGTGCATCAGAACAAATCAAATGTTTTTATGCAAAGAATTGGACAAATCCTCAGACACATAAATCATTTCTTTGCATAATTCAGCAAAGCATCAAATTCTGATTGAATCAAATTCAATATAAATTAAATGCAAGAGTAAATATTCATTAGTATTCCAGATGCACAAGCTGAAATATTATGTTAATACATTACATATATTAATTATATTATTATGCAGACAAACATATGTCTGCATGGATGGAAAGAGCTGGATTTGGTTGTAATGCGCAACTCTTTCTGAGTGAGAATTAATGAATCAGACATGTTCTTGTCAGCTTGTGCGCTATTTTAATGTAAGACAGCAGCATAAGGTCCCATTTATTAAGATCAGTAAACTGACAGGTGAATGTGTCTAAAAGCCTCAGCAGAATGGATTTTGATGCCACCTTCTGTTTACAGCACAGCAATATCAAATGGATTAATGTTGTCAGAGAGAGAGAAATTGATCAATCAGAAGCTTTATCAAATATGACTTACAGGTAAACAACAGAGCAATGTGTATATGTGCGCATGCGTATACCTGCATGTTTACCTGTCTGAGGGATATGACCAGCCCTATCTACACACTTAAAGCCATGTAAAGTCAGCCCGAGTGACAGAAGCTTTCACTTCCTGTGCTATCTTATCTCTCAGGGAATGGGACCCGCTGCTTCCAGCTAACAGCCGTTCAAAGCCCTTTGTTCCGTTCCGCAGTCTATCCCCCTCACCACAAAGTGCTATTCATTTCCAATCACATGACCCTGTAATTGCCAATAGCCTGCTTTACACAGAAACCTGTATTTGTGGTTTTCTTTCTTCAGCCTGAGACATGTGCCAGACTTCTGCAAAGAACTGGAATAGAACTAAAATAGCCATCTGCGATGTAAGTTGAATTTTGCAGACATTGTGCTGCTATTAAAAATGACATGTCTGACATGTCAACTTCTGGCTCATTCAATAGCTTGAATTGGGTTGGGACTACTTGCTTGTCCAACTCAGGCTCATTGAAAATGCATGCATCTATATAAATTTCTGCAGTACCATAATTACATGCATTACTGCATGTTTTGCAGGCAGTTTCAAAGTGAAAGGTCCAAAGAGTGGCGCTTAAACCCGTTCAATATGTGACCGTGACACATTTTTATGTACGTACTGCAGATGTTCAAATATCTGGGTAGTGTCACTAAAGGTTAACGCTCTATCGTGCTGGAAATATACAGTCATGGCCAAAAGTTGAGAATTACATAAATATCGGAAATTGGAAAAGTTGCTGCTGAAGTTTTTATAATAGCAATTTGCATATACTCCAGAATGTTATGAAGAGTGATCAGATGAATTGCATAGTCCTTCTTTGCCATGAAAATTAACTTAATCCCGAAAAAAAAACTTTCCACTGCATTGTTAAGGCGGCTTCAGGGCGTCCAAGAAAGTCCAGTAAGCGCCAGGATAGTCTCCTAAAGAGGATTCAGCTGCGGGATCGGAGTGCCACCAGTGCAGAGCTTGCTCAGGAATGGCAGCAGGCAGGTGTGAGCGCATCTGCACGCACAGTGAGGCCAAGACTTTTGGAAGATGGCCTGGTGTCAAGAAGGGCAGCAAAGAAGCCACTTCTCTCCAAAAAAAAAACAAACATCAGGGACAGATTGATCTTCTGCAAAAAGTATGGCGAATGGACTGCTGAGGACTGGGGCAAAGTCATATTCTCCGATGAAGCCTCTTTCCGATTGTTTGGGGCATCTGGAAGAAGGCTTGTCCGGAGAAGAAAAGGTGAGCGCTACCATCAGTCCTGTGTCATGCCAACAGTAAAGCATCCTGAGACCATTCATGTGTGGGGTTGCTTCTCATCCAAGGGAGTGGGCTCACTCACAATTTTGCCCAAAAACACAGCCATGAATAAAGAATGGTACCAAAACACCCTCCAACAGCAACTTCTTCCAACAATCCAACAACAGTTTGGTGAAGAACAATGCATTTTCCAGCACGATGGAGCACCGTGCCATAAGGCAAAAGTGATAAGTGGCTCGGGGACCAAAACGTTGAAATTTTGGGTCCATGGCCTGGAAACTCCCCGCATCTTAATCCCATTGAGAAGTTGTGGTCAATCCTCAAGAGGCGGGTGGACAAACAAAAACCCACTAATTCTGACAAACTCCAAGAAGTGATTATGAAAGAATGGGTTGCTATCAGTCAGGATTTGGCCCAGAAGTTGATTGAGAGCATGCCCAGTCGAATTGCAGAGGTCCTGAAAAAGAAGGGCCAACACTGCAAATACTGACTCTTTGCATAAATGTCATGTAATTGTCGATAAAAGCCTTTGGAAACGTATGAAGTGCTTGTAATTATATTTCAGTACATCACAGAAACAACTGAAACAAAGATCTAAAAGCAGTTGAGCAACAAACTTTGTGAAAACTAATATTTGTGTCATTCTCAAAACTTTTGGCCACGGCTGTACACCAAACCCAACCCTAAACCTAACCGATAGTATTAACAAATGCAAAAGGGATATAAAAATGCATTTGTTGAGGCAGCCATGTTCAGAAATATCAATTTTCAAATTACGCAGGATGTTAAAATAGTTTTGAAGTCATATTCTGCAAGTACTGTAATTGTGTGGAAATTAAGATTTAATAATTAAAACTCTGTGTAAATGATACTTTAGGTGTGAAAAGGAATAAAAGTTTTACTGCCTATAGTCATTTCAACTGAAAACTGCAGTGATTCATGGTATGGTATGTTTTTTTTGTTCAGTTTTGCAGAAATATATAATTTTCCAATGAGCCTATAGCATGTTGCACGTTTGTCAGACCAATAGCCAACAGAAGTAGAAAAAAAAAAAAACATTTTTCTCTTTCTTTTTGAAGAAACAAGAAATCAGCATAAATTACACCATTTATACTTTAATAAGAATTACTATCAATGTACCTTTAAGGGAAACTGTACAAGCCTTCCTTCCATAATATCAGTTTCTTCATTGAAAAAGTCGTTTTGTCTGGATCAGCAGAGAAATATGCACAGATCAAGCATTCTTTAGAAGCAGAACAATTGAAAATAGTTCTAAACAAATATGTTGGTGGATTTTGATGAGGACAACAAGGGATGGCTTGTGATCACTGGAAGTAGCGTTATTATGGACTCGTACTTTGGTCAGAAGCAACAGTTTAAAGTGAAATGCCTTGATGGATTTGTTTCTTAAAAAAACATGACTTTTTTTCATTGCACAAGACATTTATTGATGGACTGGAGTGGTGTGGATTACTTGTTGATTATTGTAATATTTTCATCAGCTGTTTGGACTCTCATTCTGACGGTACCCATTCACTGCAGAGGATTTATTGGTGAGTAAGTGATATAATGTTAAGTTTCTCCAAATTTGTTCAGAAGAAACAAACTTATCTTGGATGGCCTGAGGGTGAAGACATTTTCAGCAAATTGGGTGAACTGTTCCTTTAACTATGTGCAAGATGTAGTTACACAGTAAATCAATAGTCTTATAGGTATTTAAAGGGATAGTTCACCCAAAAATTAAAATTATGTCATTAATTACTCACTCTCATTTCATTCCAAACCTGTAAGACCTTTGTTCATCTTCGGAACACAAATTAAGATATTTTTGATGAAATCCGAGAGCTGATGTCACAGAGACTATTTTATTGCTGTTCTTACTACCTTTTTGATCTTTGAACATATCAGTTGAGTTGCTGTCAATGGAAGGTCAGAAAGCTCTTAGATTGCATCAAAAATATCTTAATTTGTGTTCTGAAGATAAACAAAGGTCCTACAGGTTTGGAACGACAGAAAAACTTAAGCCGTGGTGCTCACAGAGCTAATGCAAGTTCAACCGTGGCTCACTACTTTTTCCCCCTCCCTCCCCTCCCCACGTATGCTATGCTGTGAATTACAAAAGCTTTAAAAATTATGCTTTAAGAAGAAGTATGACCATAACCATTTCCATCCTGAAGAGCATAGTTTATGGCCAACATCTTCCCAGACGTCATCACCTCTGGCCTACTTCCTCTGCCTGTTCCTGTCAGATGTTGTTTGCTCTGGCTGAGGCTGCTCGTGTGGAACTTTCCATATTCAGATGCTCGTCGAGAGGTCACACCTGGTTGCTGTCCGTGACACCTGACAGACACTTGGTGGCCCTGTATCCATGGCAACCGTAGACAGGGATGGGAAGGAGCAGAGGTCAGGTTTAAGACAGGTTCACCTGGAGCTTATCGCTCGCACAGGAAATGACACGTTGAATGGTCTGAGTGAGCAGGGGGTGGTCTAACGGACTCATCTGGATGGTGGAAAGCAGAAGAGATTAGAGGACACCTGAGGAGGAGGGTGGTAAACTAAAAGACAGATGAGTGCCTCAACGTGACAAGGTAATTGGCAAATATCAATTTAATCTCAGGATTTGGCCACTTAATGGTTTCAAGAGGTACTTTGTGACGGCAGACCCAGCTTCTCGTTTTGACTGTGAGGGCATTGCGCAGAATCAGGGTCACCAGATGCTCAATTTCATAAGTATCTGAAGCACATTAGAAGTCAATGGTAATGTACTCTCATGAGGAAGACACAGATGTTGCATAGATTTGTTTTTCCTTCTTAATCCCACTTGGGAAATGGGACTTCAGTACAGCTGAGAGACATCTGCATGTTTCCAGCTATGAAACAATCACTGCTCTATGAAACAGGTCCAGAAATTGATTTGTCAGCAGTTATTGAATTGTATATACATTGTGTTTGTAAACTTACATGTTTTTACTGGAATAAAACAAGGGTGTAGTCCTTATAAAAGTTTCTGTTGTTTATCAAACAAAATTCATAACCCCAGATGAGTGAAGATTGGAGCTGTGAGTGAATTTTGGGTTTCGCAAATCATTTTGATTCATTAAACAAATTTAATGGGAAGGGGTAAAATAAACATTGTTTAGATACAAACAGAGTGTTGCATCCAAATGCTTAAAAGTGCTAAATAAAATGGGAGCTAAAATGAGAGAAATAAAGAAATTAAGCCTACCAGAAATATTCAGTATTCACTACATATACTATGCACAGTATAAATATGTTCTCTATGCATGAATATCTGGATGTACCGCAGTATACAACAAAATACACTGTGTGGAATACTGTATCCATCCATCCATTCTCCAAACCACTAATTCCCTCTAGGGTCAATGGGATAATGTATCCTAGGAATACTGTATACCACAATGCAATTCACATGACTTGATTTACTATTTCCAGAGTGTGAAATGAATAGGAAGTAATATAATCTGCATTAGAAAAAAGAAAAAAGAAAAAAAAAACGTATTTAAAATTTGTGCTAAAATGCAACAGAACAGATTATTTCTGAGATGAACTGTAATAAGATCATGTGAGATCAAAATAGCATGCTCCTTTTCGGTTATCTTAGTATGAAAGTTCTAAAAAAAAAAAAAAAAAACAGCCAATGATGCAAGAAACATACATGCTAGTTCATACTGAGAATTAGTCCCTAAAAATAAAGTGTTACCGTAAAGATATAATTCACTTTCATGTCGTTCCAAACCCGTAAGACCTTTGTTCATCTTTGGAAGACAAATTAAGGTATTTTTGATGAATCTGTTTTCTGACACATTTAAGACCCAGAAATGTAGTAAGGACATTGAACCATTATTTTTTGAAGCTATAAGAATACTTTGTGCGTGCAAAGGTAAAGACTCACAAGAGTATCACGATGCAGGGACATAAATATCTTGGATTTCATCAAAAATCTCCAAGATAAACGAAGGTTTTATAGGTTTGGAAAAAATTAGTGTAATTAATTACATTTTTATTTTGAATATTTCTTTACATTTTGGAATGTATACTACATAGTGTGCTATTTTCATACAGCAAAAGGCTAAAGTTGGCATCATACACACAGAATATTTTCAAACAAGTTAATTCCCATTTTGACAGAAAATCCAATAAATAACAAAATCTTTGCAAAAGTGTGACTATGTCATCTCCAGGCAGAGTTACCAATGAAGTGGACACAGTACGGCAGGAGAGAGTCTGAAAGCCATAGAAAAGAGAAGAGGATGACAGTTTGTGATGGAAAGCAAGAGGACTGAGAGAGGAAGAATCTCACAACTGTCACTGGGATATCCCTTGGGTGAAGGGGTAGAGGGAGCTTGAGTAAAACATGTCTGACAAGCCAGATCAGAACCGCTGACACACGTCCAAAGCAAAACTCAGGACATGCACCGCACCGCCAGGCTTCCTAAACACACACATACACACGCACCACACAAAACTCTGTGTCATTGTTTCCCAAACACAAACGGGTTCCTGATTCAAAATGAAACCCAAATTCTGAACATTTTTACTTGGCAGGACAGCAATGAGCAAAGATATTGCTTAGGGTGAAAGCAAAGCCTTACATAAATTCCAGAGGAGCGAGACAAAACAAGTAGCTAAAAACCAATCACAAAGTGTGTTAGAGTGAAAGCAGACCCAATGCCGTCCCCTTTATCTGGGCCTCAACCAGGAATCTCGGAGAAGAAGGAAAAAAGCCTTTCATTTTCTCACTTTGATTAAACTTCTCTTTTTTTAGATGAAAGTTTGGCTCTAAATAAGAGGGAAAAGCAAATTGCCAAGGCTTGCTTTGTGTGGCTATTCCTTCGTCTTGTTGACCTTTACTTCAATCTGTTTGAACAGCTCTAAGGACGCACAGAGACCGAGTTCATTCAAGATGAGATTGCACACAACACTAACCAGAGCGGGCTGGTTTGGACAGAACAAGATCGAAACATTAGAGGGAAGATTGGTCTCAGGTTTAGAGAGATTACTTACAAGTTGTATGTTGTAGAGCAATGTGAAACGATTCTCGGCCAATTATAACTAACAATCCTCTGCATCAAGTTTCATCAGCGTTTAGTCGTTGTTTATCTGTTGGACTTAAAAGTACATTGAATTCGATAATAACAAAACTGACAGCATAAACAATGAGTAGAGCTGAGACAGACAATGTCATATTTTATATAACATCAAAAAATTGAAAAGAAAGTAAAAACATTTGAGGAGGGGGAAAAAAGTCTTTGCTAGCCAGAAATCCTGGACAGCGCTGCATTCTAATATGAATGAGAGTGAACATAATATGTAATTTTCAGCCCCTATCACAGCCTCTCTTTTTGTTTAAACTACGTTTGTTCAGTTGCCTTGTGAATAATTTAAGCTTTGAAATCTGTTCCGTATCTCTGACAAGCAGGTCTATTATAATTATGGGCCGCTACATTATTATGATTACCAATTGAGAGGAGAGAGAGAGAAAGACTAGAGGAAGCGAGAGAGAAGCTGCTTTTCCTGGGTAACCATGAGATGATATGCGAAATGAAAGAAATATTTGCTGAATTTCTCATTTAAGTCGGACTTCTCTGCTCCAATCAGAAGACAATTTATTCATCTGACAATATGAAGAATGTAAGATGCATATCATCTATGCTAATGAGACTGAAGCACCCGGAACATCAGCACAATCAGAGAGAATAGCGAATCATTTAGTCAGGTTTGTTGCTGGCGATTAGAAAAACCTCAGTCGTCATCTTTCGCCTAGTGATTTGATCTGCTTTCCAAATCATCTCTTGTGTCTCTAAGATTGGGATTTGGGATGAGGAATATCTTAATTTCATGTTTGACGAGGCTCGGGAGGTGTAGATTGGAACAGACAGGTTCGGTTTGAAACCCCTCAGCGTGTCATTATGGCAGCAGAATTTTATGCCAATTTTTAATATGACTGGCATCGAAACAAGCGCAAGGCATTTATGATGGATGTTAAATGTACAGTTTAATGGAAAGTTTTAGGTCATCTGTTACAGACAAGCAATCTAATCAAAACATATTTTAATAACATTTTACAGTAAGGTTGTACAGCAGGGTTTTTCTAGATAAACTACAGCGGAAACTAAAATGAAAACTATATATAACATTTCTCATTTCACTTTAGTTTGACTAGCACTAGCAAAAACTACTAAAAATGTGACCCTGGACCACAAAACCAGTCTTAAGTAGCACAAGTATATTTGTAGCAATAGCCAAAAATACATTGTATGGGTCAAAACAAGCAATTTTTCGATTTTAAACTCTTAAAGATAAAGGTGCCTTTTTGTATAAATGGTTCCATAAATAACCTTAAACATCTGAAGAATCTTTACAGTTTTTTGTGGCAAAAGACAGTTCTATGAAGATATTTTGTAAATTTCATACTGTAAATATAATCAAAACTTAATTTTTGATTAGTAATATACATTTCTAAGAACTTCAATTGGACAACTTTAAAAACGCTTTTTGTCAATATTTAGATTTTTTTGCACTTTCTGATTCCTGATTTTCAAATAGTATCTCGGCCAAATATTGTCCTATCCCAACAAACCATTCATCAATGGAAAGCTTTTTTTTTTTTAGCATTCAGCTGTATTTATCTGAAATATGTATATATACAGTATATGTGTAAGTATATATAATAGTTATATTATATATATATTGCATTTTATACAATATAATAAAACTATTATTTAAAGTTACATTTCTTGGTATTTATTTGTGACCCTGCACCACAAAACCAGTCATAAGGGTAAATTTTTAAAAACTGAATTTTATACATCATCTAAAAGCTGAATAAATTAGCACAATAGGACAATACTTGGCTGAGATACAACTATTTGAAAATTTGAAATCTGATGGTGCAAAAAAATCAAAATAATGACAAAATCGCCTTTGAAGTTGTCCAAATTAAGTTCTTAACAATGCATATTACTAATAAAAAAAATTTGATTTATGGTAGAAAATTTACAAAATATCTTCATGGAACATAATCTTAAACTAATATACTAATGATTTTTGGCATAAAAGAAAAATACATTTTTTTTTAATCCATATGTAATTGTCAATGCCAATGTATTGTTGGCTATTGCTACAAATATACCAGTGCTATGTTTGTGGTCCAGGGTCACATATTGCTTTTGTTTTGCAAAATCCGTTGCAATGCTTTTACAAGTGAATGCGATGTATTTAGAAGGAACACAAAGATTTTGCTATTTGGCTAATGGTGCCTACAGTACTCTCTAAATCCTTACCAGTAGTCAGTGACATACGTTTAACGTCAGTTAAAGTTACAAAGGTTATGACAACAGCAGCATATAATGACAGATTTAAAAAGAAACATTATCTTTGGGATATGTTAAGATGGGCCTAAGGGTGAACTTGACCTTCAGCCTCCACATCCTTGTCAAAAGGCCTCCTCCTCACCAATAATTCTCTGCAAACTTGCATTTCAGTATGTAACGCCCAATTTTTACGATCCAGTTGAATCCTGAAGAATAAAACCAAGGCAATCCATACATTTAATCTTGTTGCACATCCTGTTTATTTCACATTACTGAATTAAAATGGGCTGTGAATGCTATTTCACGTTGACTTTAATTAGTAGAGGATATTGGTGGAGCACCTCAACTGTGAAGAGCTGGGGGACACTAACACGGTTTGAACGCAGCCCAATCGCTGGGATCAATGGAAGCTAATTACACTGAAGATTCGTCCTCGATGCTCCTGTTTTATAGCCAAAAATACTGCAAAAAAACAAACAAGCACTCAGATGCACTCAGCTACACCTCCATTTTTGATATATCTCAGACAACTCAATAAAAGCATGCTGTCAGAGATCGACCTCTCCTCCTCGCTCGCTTTCCAAAAACATCCTACGAGAAACAAATTTAACTTTTTTCCCGCATGCTCCACTCATCCAAACATTCTGCCTGTCTCTGCGAGCTGCGATTTATTCTGTCGTTTCGCTGACCTCAACAGAATCTGCAATAACAAAGCATCTAAATGTCAGATGTTTATATAAACAGCCGCTCTAACTACAGTCGGCTGAGTTGCACTTTATTACAGATGTTACGGCGCGATACATCAAATATGACAAGGTTTTCATTTTCCTTTTAACGGTTTGCGTAGATATTGAATAGCGGGTGTCCAAAACTTTAATCTAAACAAAGACAGTTAAAGGCAAGTACAACAGTGACATTTGGAGATTTGAAGTGACCTCATAGCACACTATATATGAGAAAGGAAGAGTCCACGGTTGTGATTTCAGACAGCTTTTGGGGGAAATGTCGGGACGGATTAGGTCAGCGAGGGGCAGACGTTGATGCAGTGGTATAACCTGTGCAGTCTTGCCTGTTCTCATACTAACAGAATTCACATTTCAATGACATCTGCATTTAGATAGAGTCAAAACTGAGACTTAGCACTTTAAATTGCACGCTGTCTTTTTTCTTTTCACTGTCAAACACAGAGGTGATTGAAATTCAGTTTGTTGGAGAAAAAAGAAAAAAGAAAAGAATGCATGCACTCAGAGGGAAACAAATTCTTCCCAGGTTGTTAGCTTGCTATCACCTGTATCTGCAGACACACATCTAAAAAGGAAATTCAAGTGTGAAAAATTAGATTTACATTGTAGTTTTCGAAAGGTGTAAATTATGCGATACAAATCTTATTCATCTCTAACAAGCTCTTGTCCTTAGATACACACCTCAGTTCATCAGATTATTTATTTCAGGGTTGATTTCCTGCAGAGCCTCTTTAGAGGCTTGTCATAACTCAAATATATTGTTTTGACAGCCAAGTAGAAACCAGGTATAAACTAGCTATGAAGGTCTACGCTGTGTCATAAAATATTTTTAAAGCCACAGGTCAGAGGAGAGGAACCTTTGGACTGTAGCTTCCTCCCAGAACAGTCTCAATGATTCAGGCAAGATATTCCTTGGTTCCTTAAAAACACATCCTGCTCCTCATCGCTGCTACTGGCCGGCTAGCAGAGGCAGACTGCTAGGCTGGAAAGTGTGATTGGCCGCATGAAACTCCAACTGAATTAACTCGCTGCTAGAGGTCAAACCAGGAAAGAGAGAAAGTTGGGATAAGGAACGAGAGTTTGCCAGTGAGAAGTTTCTATTTAAGGAGTCAGTGTGCAAAAGTTTACAAGTATGAGCTCAGGAACTTGAAGTTTGAGGAAAACGATACATTTATTTATTAGCGCTGCTTGCTAAAGCAGGAAGTGAGCAAAGCCCTGAAGTATACAATTTTGGCAAGCTACAGAGATGAATGAAATGGAGCTGCCTTTTCAAATCAAATGTATAATTTTTACTTTGTAGACAATAAAATGGTTAAAAACTGCCCTAGACTTCTATAAACAGAGCAACCACCTAATGGGACAATCATTGGTCCCATTTACACTTGAAATTGATATGCATTTTACTTCAGGATGATATCTGAATTTCCAATGTGTTTTTACCTAATTACACTCATACATGTATGCATTTCCTTGATGAAGTTTGTTAACCGAAGGGGGAAAAAAAAAGTCATTTACAAAATGTGTTTTTCTTTTCAGTGTTATCATTGTTAACTAAAACTAAATTGAAGACACACTGTTAAAGGAGTAGTTCACTTTCACGACAAAAAATTACAGATAAGGTACTCACCCCTTTGTCATCCAAGATGTTCATGTCTTTCTTTCTTTAGTCGTAATGAAATTGTGTTTTTTGAGGAAAACATTTCTTCTATGGTGCCCCCGAGTTTGAACTTCCAAAATGCAGATTCAAAGGGCTCTAAATGATCCCAGTCGAGAAAGAAGGGTCTTATCTAGTGGAACGATCAGTTATTTTCTAAAAACATTTACAACTTATATACTTTTTAATCTCAAACGCTCGTCTTGCCGAGCTAGACAAGACAAGCATTTGAGGTTAAAAAGTATATAAATTGTAATTTATTTTTTTTATTATTTTTTTTTTTAGAAAACTTAACATTGAAAAAAAAAACATTGTTTTGCTAGATAAGACCCTTCTTTCCTCGGCTGTGCTGGTTTAGAGCCCTTTGAAGCTGCATTTTGGAAGTTCAAACTCGGGGGCATCATAGAAGTCCATTATATGGAGAGAAATCCTGAAACGATTTACTAAAAAAAACATAATTTCCTTAAGACTGAAGAAAGAAAGACATGAACATCTTGGATGACAAGGGGGTGAGTACATTATCTTTAAATTACTGTTCTGAAAGTGAACTACTAAAACTGGCATAAAATAAAAAATAAAAAAATAAATATTAGATAGTTCAAACAAAAATTTAATTACTAACTAAAATTAAACTAAAACTGATAAAATACTATTTAGAAATACATAATAAAAAATTAAATACATAAAAAATAAAAACATAAAATGACAATTATAATGAAAATTATATAAAATGTACTATGAAACTGAAACAAAAACTATGAAAAAATGAAACTATGAAACAAAAAATGTAAACATGCATACACAGATTAATGATACATAAAATATTATGCAATGACAACAGTAAATAAATTATGCCAAAATATCACTGTTGTTTTCTCACAAGCCCCTTTCTCATGAGTCTCTTATGCTCATCAATGCTATATTTATATGACCAAAAATACAGGGAAAAAAAAGTAATATTGTAGAATATTATTTTGATTTCTAATATTGGTTTCCTATTGTAAAATACTTTAAAATAGAATTTATTTCTGTGATGCAGCATTACATTTTCATCAGCCATTACTACAGTCTTCAGTGCCACTCTTCAGAAATCAATCATTATTATTTAAAAGTCAGCTTTAATTCTTTAATTCTTCGATGAATAAAAAGTGAAAAAGAACAGCATTTGTTCAAAATAAAAGTCTTTATTATCACTTTTTTATCCATTTAACACATCCTTACTGAATAAAAGTATTCATTTCTTTAAAAAAAAAAATGTTTATGGATCCCAAACTTTTCAATATTAGTTTATATTGTAACACACAATTTCTATTTTAATAAACACTATTCTTTTTAACTGTTTCTTTACCAAAGAATCCTGAAAAAAGTAAAACACTGATTTCCAGCATTAATAATAAATCAGCATATTAGAATGATTTCTGAAGGATCATGTGCCACTGAAGACTGGAGTAATCATGCTGAAAATTCAGTTTTACTACACAGGAATAAATTACATTTTAAGGTATATTAAAATAAAAAATGATATTTTAAATAGCTATAACATTTTAGAAATTTTTTTCGTATTATTTTTTCGAATAGATACAGCTTTGGTGAGCATAATCAAGAGAGAAACAATAATTCAGTGAAATAATTCTATAAATAATTGGATATGTTGATTATCTAAGATGAGAAAAAGTGTAAGAGTGCAATGTCTAATGTCTTTCACAATGCAAGATCAGAAAAAATGTAAAATGCAAAAAAAAAAATGCAAAAATGTGACAGTACAGTACGTAGTGCATAGTACAGTATACACTATATGATTATTTGCATTGCAACCTCATTACACATTGTATTGCTTACATAGCTGAACGCAGACTGTGAAAACTCATTTGCATGCACCATTAAATGTGGTGTAAAGGGGCATAGAGACCATAGAGGGCTTTTTTTGCCTTGGGTCAGTAGGCAGCCACTTACTGTACATCACCTACTGTAGCAATGCACTAGCTGCAGTTCAAAACACCTTGCAACTTTAAGATTGCAGCAGCACATTTTACATAAGCACAAAAAGTAAAAATGTAGTTTTTTGGTTAAACTTTCAAAACCTGAGACAGAACTTCCCATGTCCCTACAGCGCCTACGGATGTCACAGTCTTGCCAGCACACTGACTTAATGCATGAAAATGAGAACTCAGTTACAAGTGGATGTGTTTGATTGAGTGACCCACATCAAACTAAAATACGGGCCACTCGGCCATTAAGAATTTCCTCCGCTGGCACTCCTCATACTGTATGAATCTACTCTCAAGTTGCTTTTTAGAGTAATCAAGTTGGAAGAAAGCATCCGAAACAAGACCACTTCATCCACTCTGGAAACTGGACAATGCTCACACTGCACATGATCTCCATGGAAACAGAGAGGAAGAGTAGGACACTACAAGCGGCCTTCTCCTCCCTCTCCGCTTTCATGTGGAAATGGATCCCACTGTTTGACAGCAGAATGAGATAGAGGGAGGAAGCCACAAGAATGAGGCTAAAGAGAGAGATGAGGAGGGGGAAAAGAAATGGAGAAGGAGATGGCCCCTTCACCGGCAGGATGTCTTGCAAGTGGCCCCGAGTGCTCCTACTGTTTCCTGAAGAGCTCCAGGAATAGTCGTCCTCTCCGCTGATCCTCCATGACAGCTGTGCCACAAGGGTTTTGTTTGTTTGTCTAGCGGAGTTTATTTTCCCCAGTAATTTTGTCATAGTGGAGAAAAGGTTAGAAAACAAGTCTTCGATTCTCTGAGACGTTTATGCTTTATGATGTTTGCGAGCGAACGTCTTTTCTCAAAATGTGATTTGTAGTGATCTGTAGATGTCAGGAGTGAAAGAGGAGGCAGTGAGAAAATGAATAGAAGCGACGATTCAAATGACAGCGTAACAAGACCTTTGAGCGCATAAGAATAAATTTGAGATTTCTGACATGCAATACTTTTCTTCCTAGGTAAGGGCTTTTAAAAGTAGATGCATCACAGAAACATGCACACATACACACGCTGACAACATTGTGTTTGGCAGAGAGTTGAGTAGGTGTCTGATTTCAGCTAGTGTTTCAGGCCGCCGCAGGATATCTTTACTGTCAATGTGTTTGTGTACCTGTGTGTGATACTAGAAGCTGTGCTAGCGTGTGTCAGAGAGATGCCCTCACCCGCAGCCCTGATTTCAGGTCAACTCACTGAGAGAAGAGGGAGATGGGATGTATTAGAGCACCAGATGCGGGACAGGCGAGACGGTGATTTTCTGATGCAATTCTGTGTTTAACGGAGCTGCTCTATCAGGCTCAATACAGACATTCATACCTCAACAGACATGAGCACCTGTGAAATAAAACTGATACTGACTGATGCTGGGAGAGTAAACATCTCTGACATCATTGATGACATCACTGCATCAAAAAAGCAAAAATGACAGTGCATGAGTATTTGGGGGGAAGAGGTGACAGATTCAACAATGATTCATTGTCGACAGTTTTCAAAGGCTGCAGCTGTAATTGAGTATTAGTAGTTTATTTCCATATAATAAAAATTTAATAACTGACAAAATAAAATAAAATAAAATAAAATAAAATAAAATATTTTATAGAGAAAAAAGAATACATTATGGAACTAGACTGCACTGCCACAAAAATTTTTTTTTTTAAATAAATGGCTGTGAAAAACATGAGATTGAAACTACTACACTACAAAAACAGCTGTAATTTCCAACATAAAACTCCAGTCCAGTCTCCAGTGCAAGGACACTAATTAGCAATAGTAAATGGCAAAAATGGCAATATATATACACATACACACAGTGGCAGTTGCAAAATCGCATCTATAACAGCTTACTGGCATATTAAAAAGGATAATGTCAATATATAGTGTAATGTTTTTGAGTTTTGAGAGGATTTTTTAATAACACAGCAACAGTGTGTCATAATTATTCAACCCCTATTCAACATTGCTGTTTTTAAGTCACTTATTTTTATGGTATGGAACAAAATTGTCTCAAAACACAATTAAGCCTTTAAAAACTCTATTAACTAAACAGAATTAGCTTGGGCTGTTACACATACATACATTTAGCCTATGCATGTGCTGAAGTTGAGTATCAAATATGGCAAAGAGATCTCACAAAAGCTATAATTAAGAAATCGTTTTATTATATTAGAAAGTCTAAGACTGCATGAACATTTCCAAGACGTTTAAATTTCTTAGAGACGTAGCTGGCAGTCTTATCCCTTAGTTTAAAGTGTGTTGTACCAGACAATAGCACAATATCATAAAATTAGTGGTGGGCATAGATTAATTTTTTTAATCTAGATTAATCTAGATTAAATCTTGAAATTAATCTAGATTAATCTAGATTAAAATGGCTAATTTAAATTCTGCTGAAGGCATTCAGAATATGTGTGCTACCCAAATAATGACTAAAAGTAAATCTTTGAGAACGGGTTTCTCAAGCCAGGTGGCGCATTAACCAGGCGCTCATCTCCTGTTTCCAAAATGCATTACAAACTGCTTGACAATTGCATTTACAACACAATTAACTATACAAACTTGTGTAACCAAGTACTTCTGCGCAAAAGGCTGTACGACGTGCACGTTCCCATAAAATACACAGCCGCGCGGGTATGGATAGCCTATCTGCGTACATAGTCTTCCAATAAACTGCGTTGCTTTTAGAAGCGTCAATTCAGTTGTTGCATATAATTTAATGTCTTTATTTCGGGATTATCAAAGTAAATTATAACTCAAACTTGAGATTTTACTGGGGCACAGCAGATTTTCACTGGGGCACATGCCCCAGTAAAAAGGGTCTAGCAACGCACGCACCTGCCCTGAAGCGGCTTCATAACTGCATCCATGTCTGCGCGTCTCATTTGATGTGGTAATTTCACAGAAGTTGAAGACTTGTTCTCGCCCCCTACAGTGCAATTCAACTAGATATACGTCATCCGCGCTAAAATATCAAGGTGAAAGTCATCATATCTTGCATAGTTTAGACCCAGCTCCCAACCCAACTTTGAGAATAGATTAACGGCGTTTTTTTTTTTATCGCGCGATATGAGTCTCACGTTAACGCAGCACGTTAACGCCGATAACGGCCCACCACTACATAAAATGTTTAATCAGAGCCACTGAGAAAAACCTGCAATGCACAGCCAAAGACTTGCAAGATGACCCGACGAAAGGAGGAAAAACATTTCAATGCTGAGTATAAGGAGAACACTAGACAAGTACACCCTTCATGTTGAGGCATCTTGCCGAATACCACTCTTAACCAAGAAGAACAAAAAAGCTGACTTGAACATGCTAAAATTCATTTGGATAGACCTGTGGAGTTGGACAGAAGTATGTTTTATGGAGTGATGGGACCAAACTGGAACTTTTTGGGCCTATGGATCAGCGGTATGCATGTACACCATTTTCTATAGACAAACATGGAGGTGGACCAGTCCTGTTATGGGGTTGTTTTACTGGTAGCAAGAAGTGTAAATCATGACTGTATGAAGGATAACATGGATTCTTTGAAGTATTAGGCCATTTTGGCAAGAATTGTGATGCATTTGGATTCAAGAACTGAAGCTTAAGATCAATGGACTTTCCTGCAGGACAATCATCCCAAAGTAAACATCCAAATCTACTTCAGCTTGGTTCAGGGATTAGTCATAGAATGTTCTTGAGTGGCCGGTTCAGTCTCCAGATTTAACTCTCATTGAAAATGGTTGGGTGAATTTGAAGAAAGCAGTGGCAAAGTGATAACCAAAGATTATCAGTGATCTGAAAGCTTTTTCAGGCGAGGAATGGGCCAAGATTGCAGTAGAGAGGTGACAGAAGCTTCTAAGCACTTACAGGGAGCATTTATTGGTGGTTTTAGAGAATAAAAGATTCTGCACCAAATTTTACTTTTCAACATGGACATTTAGAACCAATTTGATATTTTCTCTAATAGTGTACTGATGCTTTTGTTAAATTGTTTTCACAAAATCTTGTTCTCTGCAACAAAATGTGGGTCAGGGGGGTAAGAGAGAGAATGGAAAGAAAGAAAGAAAGAAAGAAAGAAAGAAAGAAAGAAAGAAAGAAAGAAAGAAAGAAAGAAAGAAAGAAAGAAAGAAAGAAAGAAAGAAAGAAAGAAAGAAAGAAAGAAAGAAAGAAAGAACTCTTAACATATTAATTAACACATCTAGCCACAAAATTAATTATACATTTAAATAAATGGCTGTGAAAAACATTAGTCAGAAAATACTTCCTAAATCAATGCCTAAAACAAAGCACAATTGGTTCTGTTCAATTTGTCCCTTTTCGTTTGCTTTTGTTTAAAACAGAGTGACCTTGGAAAGTGAGAAACATTAGAGTCTGTGTCTTGTTTTCATAAAACAATCATACAAATACCATCTGCTCAAAACCTACACCAAACAACCAACTTCCCTTCATGATGTACTACACATACTCAGCAAATTACCAGTTTTCACATCTGCTCAGTTTTCAACATGTTGTCAAGGAAACCAGCACAGGTAAAATTAGAACAGAACGAACCAAAAAGAACGAAATAAATAAATAAAACAACACCGGCAATTGCAAAAGAAGTCTGCTAAACTCCTGTACTTGTGTCCTTGAACATGCTTTAGAAAATGTGAAGAACAAATTGCACATCAAACATTTATATACTAAAGGGTGCTTTTGTTGTCATGATTTGGCTGACTGGCACATTTCAGTGTGTTCCTGCACGAGTCGCTAGTGCTCGTTCCTGAATTTTTCAGAAAAAGACAGACACTCCATTCACACACATTCATAATTTAGCTAAAACCTCTAGCAGCCACAGGCAACATGCCTCCAGTTGTTACAGACATGCACAGCTCCGAAGCACACATTCACACAGCATATTCCAGCAAATATAAACTCCAGCTCACATTCAAACACACTTTCAGTGCTCTATCTATCTATCTATCTATCTATCTATCTATCTATCTATCTATCTATCTATCTATCTATCTATCTATCTATCTATCTATCTATCTATCTATCTATCTATCTATCTATCTATCTATCTATCTATCTATCTATCTATCTATCTATCTATCTATCTATCTATCTATCTATCTATCTATCTATCTGATTCAGCTTCAAATTCTCCTTAAGCACTCTTTGGTATAACATGGAATTTATAGTTGACTTTACAATGACCCTGAAGTTGCAAGACACCTCCAAACAACAACACCTCCACCATTACCGTGCTTCAAAGTTCTCTTCCTGCTCATGTAGGTGTTGGATGGCAAACTCCAATCTTACCTTCATAACCCTAGCTTTGCTGACCTCCCATGTAGACCAGATTTTTATACAGTTACAGTATAACAACTGTGCACATTCACAATGAAAGTGGGATTGTCAGCAATCTAATCTGCACTTGAGTATACTAATTTGTGCAACTGATTCTAATTTTTGACACTTGATGTAGTTTCAATTGTACCTGGAAATCAGAATTTCAGAATTCTAAGTATGACCTTTTCACTGGAATGAACCCTGAAGTGAGAAACTCAGAATCCAAAATGGCTTCTCAGTGCAACAAAAATATATAATTTATTAGCACTTCTGTTTATATGTCTCTCAAACTCAGTGGTGCACACAATAGGCTACTATTCAATCTCTGGTAACACTTTAGTTTAGGGACCAGTTCTCACTATTAACTAGTTGCTTATTGGTTTGCATATTACTAGCATATTGGCTGTTTATTAGTACTTTTACAGTACATATTAATGCCTTATTCGGCATCTGCATTCTGACCTTATTCTACAAACCTTAATACTACCCCCAATATCTAAACTTAACAACTACCTTAATAACTATAAAACGATTAATTCAGTTGTCTGTCTTTCTTCAGTCAAAAAGAAATTAAGGTTTTTGAGGAAAACATTCCAGGATTTTTCTCCATATAGTGGACTTCAATGAAGTTGATGAATCAATCAATGAGTTGAAGGTCCATATTGCAGTTTCAATGCAGCTTCAAAAGGCTCTACATGACTCCAGCTGAGAAATAAGGGTCTTATCTAGCCAAACAATCAGTCATTTTCTTTAAACAATAAAAGGCATTTACTTTTTAATCATAAATGCTCATCTTGCACCAACGCGCCCTCACATATTTCATAATCATGTTGTAAGAACCAACACAGAGTTTACAAAGCGAACGTGCAAAAAAAGTCGAACGATCCTTACAAAAAAGTTAAAACAATGTCGTCGGTTAATTTTAAAGTTGGAGGAGAAAATGAGATGGAGATTTTTGCCCTACCCTACTTTTTTCAACCAGAGTACACAAACAAACAACTAACCGCATGTGACTTTTCCAATATGAAAACTTAATGCGTAGAGACACACATGCACATTGCAGAGCTAGTGCAAGATGAGCATTTGTGGTTAAAATATACACATTTTAATATTTTAGAGCCCTTTTTAAGCAATTTGGACATTCAACCCATTGGCTCCCATTGAAGCCATGGAAAAATCCTGGAATGTTTTCTTTAAAAAACATAATTTACTTGTGACAGAAGACAGAAACACAGGATTTTTTTTTCTGGAAGTGAATTTATCTTACCTTAATAGTTAGTGAATAGTGAACATTTGTCTCCAAACTAAAATGTGGCCCAACCTCACAATACTTTGACTTTACCTGTGTAAAATACCACTTTTTACATGCCAGTATGGACTGATATTGCATATAAATAGATACTAACTCTCCTTCAGGATCATTGGAGACTGTTTGGTTGGGGTTAGAAGAATAAATTGACATGTACTTGCAAAGTTAGATGTCAGTTGGGAAAGCATCAGGATAAAGTGTAGGACATCAAGCAGACAGTCTACTAATACTCTAATGACTGCTAGTTGACATGTAGTTGCAAAGTTTCTTTCTAAAGTAGACTATCAAAAAGTGTTACCAATTTTCAGTTCTTAAATGATGTTGCATTTGGCACAATTTTTAACAGCACTGAATCAATCCAACCTATCTGACTTCAACATTAAAATTCAGGTACGTACATACATTTTGTAATGTTCAATGTTAAATACTGAGGCATAAAATCAACCAAAGTTTAATTATAATATTTTTTTCAGTATGCATTAGGTATTTTCTAAAATTAATGAACAGAAGTATGATAAATTACTCACCAGTTTACAGGTGTAGTGTTGCAGCGCAGATCTAATTGAGTGTTTAATGAGCTGTGTGTGACAGGTTCTTCTGCATTCTCACATATTTCCAAATCTTCAACATGATCTGAGAATCAAAAATGGAAAACATACAAAAAAAAAATGAATTTAATTAATAAACAGTCAACACATGCAAATTGCCCAATACTTCCAAACATCAAAAAGCTGTGTTGGTTCATAACAGAATGTTTCATGTTTCTGTACCTTGAAACAGAAAAGGGGGAGGACCGAACAATGGCTAATAAACCGCTGAAAAGAGCTACATATATGAGATGTCAACACACAATTCATTAGAAATACAGCAAACCAATGCGTATAGAGAATAATAGCTCTGGAACTGGAAAGAGGCTACCTGATTTATTCAGTTATAAATCAGTATTTAAGTGTGAAAGCTCCCCAAAGATTAGGAGAATGAGTATAAGTGAGGTGAATTAAAAACCTTGCTTGCCAGCCCATATTTACAAAACTAATTAAATTCACACTATTAAATCAAACATATCAGATAGAAAGTACTTAGCATTTTTATAGCTTCGCCATGCATTAACGCCTGTGCGGGCATTTGTGAGCATTCAGAGGTTTTGCTCTCTGCAGGTTTGAGTGTTGCAGGCTGTCTGGAGATAATTAAGACACTGGTGTCCCCTTCAAGTTTCTACACTAATGACACAACATGCCACACCATATGGCCCTATCGCCTGGGTCCACCATGGATCACTGTTTCTTCAACCCTCCATAACAGGGCAAAGCGTGAGCCCGCCTACACACTGCAAACACACTGATAAACACGCACATACACTTGTACGATGATAATGACATGGTAACATTACATCATTGATATGATAATTATTCAATACCACGTTTTTTATATATATATATATATATATATATATATATATATATATATATATATATATATATATATATATATATATATTAAATTATCATAGTACTAGCATACAATACCACATACCATAATAGCACCACTGTACATTTTGTTTTAAAATAAAATGGTTCTTTCAAAATGTTTAAAAGTAAATAACAACAATATTTTTTATGAATCATTTTACATTTTTAAGAAAATAAAATTGCATACAGCAAGCACATGCATAAAATAAAATAAAATAAAACAAAATAAAAAAATGCATGCATAAAATAAAATAATTAAAAAATGCATGCATAAGAGCAATAGCAACACTGTACATTTTGTTTTTAAATAAAATGGTGCTTTCAAACTTTTTAGAAGTAAATAACACTATTTTTATGAACCATTTTGCATCTTTAAGAAAATGCATGCATGCATGCAGCAAACACATGCAGAAAAAAAAATAAATAAAAATAAATTAAAAAATGAATGCATAAAATAAAATAAAAAAATGCATGCATAAAATTGCAATAGCAACACTGTTCAGCACTTCTTCATCAGTATGTCGTAAGGGCTAAATACAGTCAAATTATTCCAGGATCTGACGTATTGGCAGACACAGCGAAATGACCCCTCTCTGTCTAATGTACTGTTCAAATGCGTCAGCCTTTCACCCAGCTAGAATTAATAATAGAGCAATTAAAACCAATGGGGATTCGAGTCCTTCTCTGACAATTACATCTGTTAAAGTTTGAGAGCATTAATGCCTAAAAATATTAATTAAAGTGATTGATTTGAATGTTAAAATTATATTAAATACAAGTGGAGCGCTCAAGTATCAGAGCTGATTAGAGACTGATTGTTGTAGTTGAGATGCTGATTCTCATTTACACATTTAAACGAAGGTAACACTTAGACACACACTAAATGTATCATAATATATAACATCACATACTGTTTGCTATAGTGAAATTGTGCTGTTGTGCAATAAGGAATAAGGGATGAAACAATGCAAACAGTAGATGTTTTCTTTGTATTTTTGAGAGTTCAAAGCACAAAGGCCCACATTTATTCTGCAAATAAAAGAGAAATCACAAAGCATGATTTAAGCAAACATTTATTTTTCATTAAACTACCAGATTGTCACATGGAGCTTGTTTCATCGTGCATAGACAAGCACATTAAATGTTTCATGTACTTTCTCTCTGAAGTAGCAAATGTGAGCAATCTCTCATCTCAAAGGCTTCGTGGGACTTTTCATCTTAACGTTCGGATTGAGTTTAAAGGGAAATATTCACATAATAAGACGACAGGCTCGGACTTATTCAGCTGTAAGAAGAGTTTTGAACATTAGGCCACTGGTTGGGCAATAGGACAAAGAATAGAGAGGATCGGAGTGGCTTTAGAGCAGCTTTGAAAGAACACAATACGGTAATAGGGACGGGACTCTTTATTTCAATGAAACTGTTGGAAGGTGCACAAGCTTTCTACCATATTGTTTCATTTTTAATTGATGCCTTGAATGGGGTCAATTAAAATCCTGGAGTGTAATTTCATGCATTCACAGTGCCAGAATGTTTCCTTCTTTAAGCATTTGTCAGGCGAAGGCATTGAAGCCCCCCATCCCCAATTCAGACACCCATTTCATTCTCATTTGCAGACAGACAATCAGAATGTCTTTACTGTGTCCACACTGGGCAGCCACAGGAGTAAATGAGCAACAAGAAAGGCATCAGAGGTTGAACAAGAAGCTCAAACACAGAGAGGGAGGGAGTGACAGAGAAGCGAGATAAGAGCGGGAGAGCGAGGGACCGATGGAGGTCCGGGTTGAGTGACGACTGAGACTCGACTCGTCTCTCAGGTATCCAGACCTGATCAGGTGGCCTATTACTGTCACTCTGGTTAACCATCTAATGTCAATGTCATTTACAACAGGGTCAGTGACACAAAGTCTGACCTTCCCCTTCAGCCCTTACTCAGACACAAAAGTAAAACTGTTTTAGTCAATAGCCATATCAGCAGGAAAAGAAAAGGCTAAAAAAAGCCTTCAAGTATTAATCCTTATAATTTATTTAGTTATAATTATGTATTCGGAAATAAATTATAATTATTCATTCTTATAATTAATTGAACAACTCAACTAAACACTCAGGGAAAAAACTAAACTAAATACTGAACAAAAAACAGCAACATAAATATTAAATTAACTGATAGTTGGAGGCTGAATTTACATGAAGAATTAATGTACAAAAATCCCATATTTTTTCACTAATATTTGTGGACCACAAAACCAGTCTTAAGTAACATTGGTATATTAGTGGCAATAGCCAAAAATATATTGTATAGGTCAAAATTATCTATTTTTCTTTTATGCCAAAAATCATTAGGATATTAAGTAAAGATCACGTTTCATTAAGATATTTCGTACATTTCCTATGGTAAATATATATATATAAAAAAATAATATTTATTTAGTAATATGCATTGCTGAGTACTTCATTTGGACAACTTCAAAGGCGATTTTCACAATATTTAGATGTTTTGCACTCTCAGATTCCAGATTTTCAAATAGTTGTATCTCTGCCAAATATTGTCCAAATAAACCATACATCAATTTATTCATTTATTCGGCTTTCAGATGATGTATAAATCTCACATGACTGGTTTTGTGGTCCAGGGTCACATTTAACCTGAGATTTTGACCAAAAAGCACTTTCGAATGCTAATCTATGCAAAAAAACAACAACAGTACAGATGCTACAAATATATAGTATAATATTATAAAATAAATCAGAAATTGGTAGTAAAGTTGACAAACAAAGAAACATCAAGTACTGTAACACATTGAATTAAACATTTTAAAGTAGAAAAACTGAAATAGTATTTTCTTGTAAAATGTACCCAATAATGTTTGTTTTATTTACAGCCTAATTTTTTTTAAGTGTATTATTACTTTTTCATCTAATTTTAGTATCTACATGGAACCATAATACCTTTGTAAATCATTCAAATTAAGTTGTAAAACATCACTTCATTGGTTATTTAACATCCACTTTCTTCAATCCAGGGTAATGGCTTGGTGCTTTAGCCTATTGTAATGCTGCAATCAGGTGAACTGTTTGAAATGGTGGCACGAGGCAAACTGCTCAAGTCGGTGGGATTTTATTTATGGTAAAGGTTTGTCGGCCAGCCGTGCCCATAGCCCCTCGACGTACCCACTTGGCGCGGATCCAGAGACCTGTTTGGCCACAGAGTACATTTCCATCTCATTCATCACGGACAGACAGATAATCAGAAAGTCATTACAGTAGCCTGACACCACCACACGCTCCAGGAAGACAGAGTAATTGAGCAGTGCAGAAGGGAGGACAGCAGCACGAGCCAAGGCCAAGGGATAATGAATGCGAGATGTCTTTCTGCTACGGGAGGAAGAGAGAGAGAGATGGCTGCTTGAGCGAGACCGAGAGAGAGAAAGAGAGCGAGGGGGGGGGGGGGGGTATGTGTATTTGAAGATAAGCATTATCATAAAAAAGGAGCTGGAAGTTGTAGTGTAAAGAAAGAAAGAAAGTAAGAAAGAAAGAAATGAAAGTATCTTTAAACGCAAAATAACACGTGAGATCTCTTTTTAAAATAGCAGAGCTTGTTTAAAATGGCAGACCTCTGCTCCAATTCATTTGTCCTGAAGCTTTGTGTTGAGCGTTGGCGTTTTGTCGATACACTGGTGAGGCTTCTTTCTTTGTGTTGTTCTTTCATCAAGCCACACAGAATGCTATCTGTCCATCTTCAATCAGTCCAAAACACTGGCTCTACTTTCGTGAAGGATTACTGGCAGAGTCTATAAGACCATCAGTACCTGCAAACATCTTTCTGCAGAGGCATTTTCAAGGTTGATGCTGCAAACTGCAAAAGCAACACTCTCACTGCATGTGCATAAATCAAACGGTGCTGGGGAGTAAACAACTAAAAGTAGCGCTGCGATTAATTTAGAAACATTGTCAGGACCTCGACAGCGGTGTAGTGTGACAAAATGTTACATCATTGCTTTTATGCTATTGCATTGAGCACAAATGAGCTGAAGCAATAAGAAAACACTCTCCATAAATGTCCTCGCTCGACGTTGGGATGTTATTTTAGTGAATCAATTTGTTCAAATGGTCAATTTCAATTTGTTAGCTTGATTTGTTAGGCACTTTTGTATTTGTAAACTGTAGCGCAGCTTTTCGAAACAAGCATTGAGTGTTTCAGAGTGAAATTGGATATTCAACGGAGTACAACTTTAGAAATTACTTAAGAATTGACTGGATTGTGAAAAGTGGCTTTTTCTAACTATAACGGCACCATGTAGGAGAATATGCTCTCTTGTAACCATTCCAACGCGATATTTAGCTGAATAATTTAAACAGAAAATAATATAAAATATCTACATTCACTACTGAACTTGGTTGAAAATGAAACTGAAGCTCAGCAAGGTAAACAACTTTTGGCAAACTTTGGGCTTTAAAATGTATTTTATAGATTTATTATCCATTAGAGATACACTGATTTGCACTGAACTGCAAGCGGTCAAATAACAAATAAATTAGAAAATTACATCTTGTGCTTGTCTGTATGCTCAAACCAAAATTTATTCAGACACCTTCAACATTTCTCACATTATCGGAGTTTTTTTCGCTACAGTTTAGAAAATGGTAATAAAATATGGCAAAAACTGGGTCAGAACAAATTCATCTTGATAATCACAAATAAATTACAGTCAAACCAAAACTTAATCAGCCACCTTTAATATGTCTTACACTATCATAGTTTATTTGCTGTAGTTTAGAAAATGGTAATAAAATATGACAAGAATTCAAGAGTTAAACTGTGTCAGAACAAATTCATCTTGACAATGTCAGATAACTTTGATAGTGTCAAATCAAATTTTTGGTCCCAAATTTGTATCAATTTTACTGGTAGTCCACTGTATGAATAATTTTTGGGTATAATGTGTCACAGTTTACTTTATTTTGCTATCCTCACTTACATAAATGAACTATAGTGTCCTGCACCCACTAGTAAAAAAAAAAAATATCAAAAATTATATCTGCTGTCTGAATAATTTTTGGTTTGACTGTATGGATTAAGCCCAATAATTCACTTTACTTTATCACACTCATCTGCTTCCTATTTTTTTTTTTTTTTTTTTTTCATATTTCAGGTATATTTGAATCTGATTGAGAAAATTAGTCAAATTCAAGCATTTCTACATGCTAAATTCTTTCCTATTGATCAGACTATTTCAAGTACACACCATCATTTCCAATTCAATCGAAATTTATTTTGGATTGACTAATGAGTTTGCAATAAGGTTTTTTATACATCAGTTCGATTACTAATGAATTATTTGGTTGCATGAAAACATAGCTGTTGAAGAGCAATAAAAGAGGTCCTGTTATGCCCTTCTACAAAGTCTCGATTTTGTTTTTATTGTGTTCTAGAATAGGTTTTCATGTTTGATTGTTCAAAAAATGCATTAATTTGTACATATTTCACATTATTGCAGCACGTAACTTCCCAGTCAGTCTCATACACCCTGTTTAGCTACTATTTCAGTGAAACCCTGTTATTTTTGTTTTCTTTTTGCACAAAAAAGCTTAATTAAATTAAGGTGGGAACCACTGAGGTCACATGGACTATTTTAACAATGTCCCTACCTTTCTGGGCCTTAAATGTGGTTGTTGCATTACTGTCTATGGAGGGTCAGGAAGCTCTCGGATTTCATCAAAAATATCTTCATTTGTGTTTAGATGATGAACAATGGTCTTACTGGTTTGGAACTAGATGAGGGTGAGTAATTAATGACAGAATTTTTGGGTGTACTATCTCTTTAACAATGGTGTCTCTGTAACAATGTTTGACATAACAGTTTGAGCCTGACTCAGACAGAATTTTTATGGACAATGTTATGAAACAACGATTGTGCAGAACCTTTCTAACAGATTTTACAGAACTTTTCATAGTGGTATATATTTTTTCCCAGTCTATGGTCTCTAGTGCAGCTCAACTAGGGCCTATACTCTTTTTTTTTGGGGGGGGGGGGGGGTATTATTTTCAATGACACTGTGACCACCACTGTAATCCAAATAAGTTTGTTGTAGTTCTTGAAAAGTGTTTTCTGTTTCAATAACTAAAGTTGAAAAAGTAAAAAAGTATAATAGGACCCCTTTAAACAGTCAAAAAAGAAGTATGGTATGCATCCTCTGTGAACAGCCCACATGGGATTGTATTTTGATGAAAGATGTCAAACTTTTGCCAAACTTGGAACAATAAAGCCAGGTGTGTGCATTAAAAAAGTAAATTTGGATTTCATGCTGACTTTAAATTATGTATATCCTTTAGCTTGGCAATCAACGGAAAATTGATTTTCCAACAGTGGAACCAAATCATTAACGAAAAAAAACGTATTCCAATATTTAAAAGATCCCACAGACGCTTCCCTTTCTTGTTTGGGAGGTTTCTGATGAGAGGAGAGATGTATTAAGAAAAGGTCTGAGCCACAAACCAAATCAATGAGAGGAAAGATTTTGGTTGGATCTCATGAAATATTAAAGTGTTTACAAAAGCACTTGTGCAGCAGGAGCTCTCATCTCTGCAGGCCTGCCACCTTTTATCTGGCCAAATGTTATTCGATGGTTTATTGTTTGCGTTCTGAATTCAGCTTTAAATTTTTGCATTGTTATGTGTGCAATACAGAGAGCATTGCTATCATTGCTGATGCTCATCTTCAAACACTTGTAATTTCACTAAGTGCTTTGAAATTGAGTGAGATATGAAATCAGTTCGCTGTGTCAAACGTCATTTGAAGTGGAGAGTCCAAAGGGTTCTTCATAGTGGAATGTGTCTTAGAAAAGCTGGCATTTCCTCTGAATAACCCAAGCTGGCATTCTGAATATGGGTACAACGTGTTTTTGAAGGACCCCCTCTAGGATGAATCACATTCCCCTGATCACTGCTCTCTTCCCAGACAGACACAGTGGGACCATAGACATCTGTCTCTTAACGTCCTTCTGCTTAGCATCTAAAACCGGAGCAAATAAAAATCACTGATACCCACTCAAACATGCACCTGCTCTACTGCACATACAGTGCAGATACACAATTTATTTGCTTTTGATTCTCTTTATTCTGCTTTTATGTGAATGAATAAAAAAAACTTATGGGCTCTTTTGAAAATACCACGAAAAACACAGCAACAACCAATTTAATTGATTTTAAAGCAAGATACCTGTTTCAGGAGCTCAGTAATATTGATACTTTCATCACAATGTGCTATACATCACTTTACAAGGTAATTCACATCATATATTCAACCGAGTGCACAGATGTAGTCCAGAATGCAATCTGAAATCCACTTGACATTTTTATGGAAATACATAAATGACAACATGCCAAGGACGGCAGGTATACATTATTTCTTATTATATAAGGAAAAATGTTCTAATATATATATATATATATATATATATATATTATTCATACCCCTGGCAAATTCTGACTTAAAGTTACTTTTACAAGAGGCATCATTGTGGAAAAAAAAATATTTCTCAGCTTTTATTTACATTTGAACAAAAAGTGGCATGTCCAAAATTATTTATACCTTTTGCAAACTGTCACAGTCAATGGAAAAATCCAAAGTTCTATACCATTCCAAATAGTCCAAGCTGTTCTAAAGCATCCTAATTACCCTGATTCATTGGGAACAGCTGTTTTAATCAACTCAACAGGTGAAAAACAGAAGCTCTCTGCTGTTGGTTTGTGGACAGTCATGGCTAAGACAAAGGCGCTCACTGAGGACCTGCGGCTGCGCATTGTGGCTGCTCACAAGTCAGGAAAGGGCTATAAGACCATATCTAAATGTTTTGAAGTTCCAGTGGCTACAGTGCAAAGTATTATTAATAAATACAAGACGAGTGAGAGATGTAAAAAAGAATCCAAGGATCACCACCAAGGCCATCCTGATGAATCTGGGCTCTGCTGGTGGTCTGCAAGGCAGGTTCCACTGATGCAGACCAAGGAGGACACCACTTCTCCAGATAAGGCACACAAAAGCCTGCTTGGCCTTTGCAAATGCTCATCTGGACACAACTTCTGGTTTTCTGTTTTATGGTCAGATGAAACAAAAATTGTTTGGCCACAATGATGTAGCCTTCATTTGGCGTAAAAAAAGCCTTCAACCCTAAGAACACCATCCCCACTGTCAAATATGGTGGTGGGAACCTAATGTTTTGGGGGGTTTTTTCAGCCGGTGGACCAGGGAACCTAATCACAGTAAACGGCACCATGAAAAAGGAGCAATATATCAAAATTCTCAACAACAACATCAGGCAGTCTGCAGAGAAACTTGGCCTTGGGCACCAGTGGACATTTCAGCACGACAACGACCCAAAACACACAGCAAAAGTGGTAAAGAAATGGTTAGCAGACAAAAACATTAACGTTTTGCAGTGCCCCAACCATAGTCTTGACTTAAATCCAATTGAGAATCTGTGGAGGGAGCTAAAGATCAGGGTGATGGCAGGGAGACCCTCCAACCTGAAAGAGTTGGAGCTCATTGCTAAAGATAAATGGGCAAAAATACCAGTGGAGACATGAAAAAGCTGGTCAGCAATTATAGAAAGCGTTTGATTGCTGTAATAGCCAATAAAGGCTTTTCTATTGATTACTGAAAAGGGTATGAATAATTCTGGACATGCCACTTTTTGTTCAAATGTAAAAATAAAAAAATAAAAATAATAATTTTTTCCACAATGATGCCTATATATATAATTTTTTTTTTCAATATTTACAATATTTGTTCAAAGATAATACTCCTAATTAATATGTAATAGTATATTTTTCCACTTACTAACTGTAAAAGACCTCATGCACACAATTCTTTCATCAAGATCTTCAGAAACACAATATAGAACACACTACTCTCTCTCTCACACACACACACACACACACACACACACAACGTGATGCTCTCGACAACACGAGCATCTGAGTACATCTCTCAAGAGCCGTTCTTATTCACGAAGATTACCCATAATGCACTACAGAACGTACCACAGCGCTACAGCTTCTCTTTGTACACTTTATTTGAAATCCCTCGTACCTACGCTAAAGTCCATTCCTGAAAAGAGCGTGTGATGGATGGAGGACAGAGAAGAGAGGCTTGGATGGAGTGATGCAGAGAGTTTTAATAGAAGCACTGCCACTCAACATCCCAAAGATATCGGCCCCATCTCATTAGCTGCCACTTAGAGGACCATAACAACCCCAAGCTGCTCGTCCTCCTGCTTATTCCTGCAGACCTGCTTCTCATCTTCAATCCTTTCTAATCTACCTGCCTTGTACCCCATCCTTTCACATGCCCTTGTGAAAAAAAATGTGTGCGTAATTGTCCTGAATGTGCAGATATAGAGTACATCAAATATTTTTTTTAAAAACACTATGCACTTAAAGAGAATACACTTTCAAGACTATACATTTCTTAATACACTTTTAAAAAGTGCTTTATAATAATGTCCAAATTAAAGAGGTACACTTATTTTGATGTAAAGCAATTTAATAATTTTAACTAATGTGTTATTTGACATTACATTTAAAGTTAATATATGTGACCATGGACTAAAAAATTAGTCATAAGGATACATTTGTTTGAAATTAAGATATATGCATCATCTGAAAGCTAAATAAATTGAATAAAAAAGCTTTCCATTGATGTATGGTTTAAGATATATATCATTAAACCATACATATATCTTAATATTTGGCCAAGATACAAGTACTTGAAAATCTGGAATACTGAGAAAATCGCCGTTAAATTTGTCCAAATAGAATTCTTAGCAATGCATATTACTAATCAAAAATTACGTTTTGATATATTTACTGCTGGAAATTTACAAAATATCTTCATGGAACATGATCTTCACTTAATATCATAATTATTGTTGGCATAAAAGAAAGATTGATCATTTAGACCATACAGCACATTGTATTTTTGCCTATTGCTACAAATATACCCGTGCAACTTAAGACTGGTTTTGTGGTCCAGGGTCACATATTTTAAATATATTAAATTGCATCTTGCATAAGTCCAAATGTGTGATTACAAATGTATTTTAAAAAGTGCATTTTTTTTTTTTGCCATCAGTACATCTGGCATTACTGTAAACTAATTTCAAGACAACAAAATTATGAAATTACATTGAGAAATGTAGGCCAAAAAGCATTCTTAAGTCCAAATAAATGTATTTAATAAACGTTTTAAATACATTTTCATTTCATTATAATTAACATGCAGTTAAGTGTGTGAAAACATTCCATTCCGTTTGGAACTATATTCTAAAATATATTATTTCTGTAATAAGTACTCTTTTCAAAAGTATGCTAAAGTGTATTTGTTTTTCACAAGGGTGAATATAGCACACTTCAGAAGTAATGCTTTTTTATAAACAGAAATAATTAAAGCTAAATAAATTAAAGACTAAAATAAAACTCAAGTAAATGAGCTTTTCTAAAATAGTCTGACCTGTTTTGTCTGTGTGGGAGAAGTTCAGCCAGTAGATTTTGCCAATTTGAAGATGTCTTTAACACTGCTGAGTTGAGGCGGCTCTGTCAAGATGCAACACTGTCATCTTTTTTTGTCATCTAAACTACAGATACATTGCTGTGTTTCTTCTTATTTTAGATGTGAATTACTTTGTAAATGTTCTGTTGATTCCTAAACTGATTTCTTTGACTATAATTAGTAAAACTGAAATTAAAATACATAAAAACAAAATAAACATGTGTTTATGACATTAAAAAACAACAAAAGCATTGCTGAAGTGAACAAACACTAACCTAACATGAAAAGTACATTTGAAAGTAGTATTAAAATTAAAATAAATGTTAAATGCCAAACTATAATAACCTTCCTTCACTCTAAAGCAGCCAATTTAGTTTCGTACCTCCACTCCACGCCCATCTAAGAGATACCTGGCATGAAGATGCCATTTGCGTGTGTGAGTGTGTGCATGTGTGTGTCTGCGCTGGCTAATTGACAAGATGGACGTTTGTCATAAATAGTGCCTCAGTCCACCGGGTGCCATTATATAGTCATTTCCTGGTTTAATGTGTATGGAGAGTGTTCATTATTTGTGACAGATGGACTCTTCTCTTCCTCTTTGAATTCCTGCTCTCAGAGAGCCGAATTAGAATCTACTAATCGGACAGGACCTTTATAGTCATTTCAATTTCAGCTATTGAGCACACACACAAACACACACACACACACACACACATATAAAAAGCAGGTCAAAATTAGCCACTAGACTCTACTAAGCTAGACTTTTTGTTGTTGTTTTATTATTACTTATTTCCCTGCAGTCCTCTTATATTTTTATACATCATAAACAGACATAATTTTACTTTTCATGACCATCTTTCTGACTGCATCTTAACCAAGCACAATGTAACAAGCTCCCATCGACACTAGATACATAACTGATGTGTGATGTCACACAATCACAGCCAGTCAGAATGTATCTGATACAGATACAAAAATAAGGAGCAGCAATTTGGACCAATGACATTCAAAGGTAGGTGGGGATACCTAGTGCAATACAGCATAAATAGAGACCAACAGGTTAGGAAATAAAAAATAAATAAATCCGTAAGTGACTTTACCATCTTTAGGACACCCATAATCAATTTTGAACTTCAATATATGTGCTTTTTAAAATAACTTGTTCGTATGTGAAGGCATATAGGAGCTTGTGTGTGTTTGCAGAATACTGTATGCTGTTAGTCAATCATTACATATGCTCTTAAGTGAGTACTACTGGCATAGCACACACATGACCTCTTTTGGCACTGTGCAGCATTACAGTGCTTCATTCCATTAGGAGCTCACTGCTTGTGTCAATGCAAAAATGATCTGTGTAGCATATATACAAGGAAAACGAGACATTCGTCATACTTCATTAGGTTCATTGCTATCCTAGAAGACTTGACTCAAAACAATGTGCAGCTAAAATGCATGGACCATGTGGATAAAGATGAGACCTGACAGGATTACGGAAATGCCTCTATAAATAACATACAACTGGTGCAAATTTAAGCTTAGGAATTAAGCGGATTCTTTAAGGCGAGACACTGCAGGTAAATAGGTTAAAAAACAACAACTAATAGTTATCACTTTACTTACCCAGTTAATTGATTACATTGATAATTGCAAATATTTTTTGTATTACAAGTTTTTTGAAATGTTAGGTTTAAATATACAAATGAGGCATTGTTTAATGAAATGTGTGCTAATTTGCATACATTTCTAGTACAAAAAAATCTGGATGAAAACACTGGATGAAGTCAGTTTCAAAATTCTTGTTTAATTTTTTGACATATTAGAGTCAAATATTTTTACAGAGGGGATTTTGGATATCTCATATTGTCACACCATAATTCAGAAAAAATTAGGAAAGACCATTTTAGGGGGAATAAAATGTTTTATAAAATCAAGCAAATTATATATGAACAACTGAAAACTGTTTTTGCCTGCAGTGTCTCCCCTAAATGTACCTGACTGTTTCATTTAAACTGTAAAAAAATACTATACTGAAGTGTGATGTCACACAATCACAGCCAATACTAATATATCTAATGTTTAACTTACAGAAATGAGGAGCAGCAATTTGGACCAATGAGGTTCAAAGATGAGCAGGGATACCAGCATAAATAGAGACCAACAGGTTAGGGAACAAAAAAATAAATAAAAATCCTCTTGTGACTTTACCTTCTTTAGGACAGCCATAATCAATTTGAATTCCAATATATGTGCTCTTTAAAATGACTTGTTTGTATGTGAAAGAGTATAGGAGCTTGTGTGTGTTTGCTGTATACTGTATGCTAAACAATGTGGACAAAGATGAGACCTGACAGGATTACGGAAATGCCTCTTTAAATAACATAAACCTGGGGTTCAAAAGACTGAGGTATTCAAATGCAAATTTAAGTTTAGGAATTAAGCTTATTATTTAATTTACCTGAGTGTAAAAAAATAAATACTGATAATATATATTTGCAATGAAAACAACTCCTAAATAGAAGCATGTGTACTTTTGAACCCTAGTGTGCATATGAAATTTGTGATGGTTTGACTCACTGAGCTCTGGCTTCAACAGAAATATATTTTATCTCTACAGCAGCTGTTGATGACAAGAATGCATGAATTATTCTTTTGTGTCACAATGAGGGCATGCCAGTCTGTGTCATGCCCTCTGTCATTCCGTCATCCAGCCAGCTGGTGAAATCAGAGGAAACTGCCACCGCATCTTTCCTCTTATCTTGCATCCTGTACTTTATGTTCTTTTGCTCCAGATGACATAGTACACAAATGAACTGATAAAAACGCAAGCGCTGACATCCTAAACTACAGAAACCCTTCTCCCATCTCAGACTGTCTACAGCATCACTGCAGCGTCATGCATACTCAAACACACAAGACTCCAGATGTTTCACCACAGCTGCAAACGCAATATGGCAACAGGTACCAAGAGCTTTAAACGAGCCATACTTCATTTAATACATGGTTACTTTGTTATAGCCATTCAAACATAGCTAAAACGATTACACAGTCTAACAACATCAGGCAGCCATATGGTTCTGTACACTTGTAGGTTAAAATGACTAAATAAACCTCTTGAAAACAATGTAACAGAGTCGTTTTTTGTTTGTTTGACTAATTGAAATACAGGAACTAAAGTGCTTTTTGAAAAGTTCTTTCCTATAATTCCCTGTCACTCACTATCTAAGAAAATAAAAATACTCAGAAATAGATCATTTACAGATAATTTACTCACCCCCTTGTCATCCAAGATGTTCATGTCTTTCTTTCTTCGGTCGTAAAGAAATTTAGTTTTTTGAGGAAAACATTTTAGGATTTCTCTCCTTATAGTGGACTTCTATGGTGCCTGTAAGTTTGAACTTCCAAAATGTAGTTTAAATGCAGCTTCAAATGGCTCTAAACAATCCCAGCCAAGGAAGAAGGGTCTTATCTAATGAAACGATTGGTTATTTTCTCAAATAAAATGACAATTTATATACTTTTTAACCTCAGATGCTTGTCTTGTCCAGCTCTGAACTCTGTGTGTTCCGGTTCAAGACAGTTAGGGTAGGTCGAAAAACCCCCATCTCATTTTCTCCTCCAACTTAAAAATCATCCTACATAGCTGCAGAAGTACCGACCCAGTGTTTACAAAGTGAACGTGCAAAGAAGATCAAACACTCTTTACAAAAAAAAAAAAGGCAAAACAGTGATGTAGGATGATTTTGAAGTTGGAGGAGAAAATGAGATTGGGGTTTTTCAACATACCCTAACTATCTTGAACCGGATTGCACAGAGTACACACAGAGCTAGACAAGACGAGAATTTGAGGTTAAACGTATATAAATTATAATTTATTTTAAGCAAGTAACCAATCGTTTTGCTGGATGAAACTCTTTTTCACTTCTAGGTGGTTCCAAAATGCTGTTTTTGCAGTGATGCCATAGAAGAACCATTTTTGGTTCCCAAAGAACCTTTCAGTGAACAGTTCTTAAAATAACCATTTTGAAGAACATTTTAAAAATCTAAAGAACCTTTTCCGCTTTTGAAAGGTTCCATGGATGTTCAACATTCTTCATAGAACCATAGATGCCAATAAATAACCTATATTTTTAGAGTGTTCTTCGGCTGGGATTATTTAGAGCCCTTTGAGGCTGCCATTTAAACTGCATTTTGGATTTTTGGAACTCATGGACAGCATAGAAGTCCACTATATGGAGAGAAATCCTGAGATGTTTTCCTTAAAAAGCATAATTTCTTTATGACTGAAGAAAGAAAGACATGAACATCTTGGATGACAAGGGAGTGAGTAAATTATCTGTAAATTTTTGTTTTGTTAGTGAACTTCTCCTTTAATGGCTCATAAACAGCATGTGCATACAAGAGAGTGACACTGATTACTCCTTTTACAAATCTAGTTAATCATATTATCTTCCTGTCATAATATCTTAATTTACAGATAAACAGTGAGAACAGAAAGAGTTTGTTAATTGCATTTGAATGATTTGGTTTTGTTTCTGCATTATTCTTAAATCCAGCACTGCGTGGAAATCAGAATTATTTTCACTGTTTGCAAACTAGTCCTTTTCTTCCACTGCAGACACATTTTCATTGAAAGGAAGCTGTAATTTAGCACTCCTTTACACACTTTACTAAAAATAAAACAGCCTTAGTGTGGTAGGTAATCATCTCAACATTCAGATATCATATTGCAAAGAGTCTTTTATGAGGCACTTTCGCCAGCTTGAAAGCAAAGTAAAAATCATCGTTCATCATCTAACGATACCTAATAAAACATTCAGCTGATGACCTCATAGCACTATTAAGGATGAGTTTTTTATGCCATCACTACCTGTATGAGATGAATTTATTTGACAGTTTTGGCAGTTTAAGAATCGTTTCACTTTAACTAAAATGGCACGATCGTGTCTAACAATTCACAACCCAGCTTTGATGCACTGGGCCTTGTGTATCTAAATTAAGTCATCTGCATTTTTCAGCACAAGCACAACTGTATAAATTAGAGTTACTGTAGATAGTGCCGTATGAGGGAATGTTAAACAAGAAAATATTATTTTAGTCTTTTTACTTTAAAATTTCACACTTAACTTTTTTAAAGACTGAAATATGCTACATGACTTCTGCTTAGATTTGTTTAGATTTACAGTCCGGACAAGTTGACGTTAATTGCAGAACGTTTTTCAGATTTAAGTTGACTAGTATATGATGGTCACAGACTCTGATTTTTTAGCTTTAGACTTTGAGTTATAGCAAGTTTGAGGATAGCAAACATGTTTGATATTTTGAGCTGACTTTAGAAACCATTGATTTACTGACAGCATGCATCAGTACAAACCTTATTTTGCTGTTAAAAACTATTGTCAGGACTTAATAAAGACATGCAGTGAAAAATTTGCACTAAAAAGGCTAACAATCGTTATTTTTGCAGCTGGTCTTATTTCATATGCATTTAGAGTTTCATTCTCAGGTGCCAAAATTTAGGGAAGTGTTTAAAAAAAAAATGATTGCAAGGTGATTTACTAAGGTTTGCGGTAATGGTTTTCTGGTATTTGCGCCATTATTTAAAGTCCAAAAAACCTTTACCTTCATCGACCATGTTCGTAGTGTTGCCAGATTTGGAGGTTTTTAAATTTGTTTGTACAGGTAAAAATTGGCTTGAATAAAATTTGGGCTGGTTTGGGGTCAGTTTGGCATTTTTTAAACATTTTCAAACAATTGTATAGGCCAAACCCAAGTGTGCATGTACTGCATCCAATCAGTTATCGTGACATTTCTAAACACACATGAGCAGTGCAGAGTCGGGTAAGCTGATGTTGAGAATGACAGCCGCACTTATAGCCAATCACTAGGGATCAGTAGACAGCGCGATAATGGATCTGATTTTGAATGTATAAATGAATTATGATATTTGAATATCTAACCATATTCAAGTGATCACAATGCCTAAGTTAAAACGCGAATTACACCTGTGGAGATGTATGGTAGAAGTACAAAGATTCTAATATCACTGCAACTCCGAAATCAGAGCATAGTTGAATAATAATCAAAATCAAAACTGAATATCTGGGTCTATAGGATCCTGTCTTTTATCTTTTAAATGGTCAAAATTTTTATATCCTTGAAAACTGCTGGACTTGATATGTCTTGACTGTGCAAAGTTCTGTATTATGTTCTACTACAATATGTACGTCAAGAAAGACTTCCTCTAGTTCTATGTGAAGAAGTGCAACACAAAGGTTTCATTGTGCACTTTCTTGCATTTAGATTGGCTTATTCTGTCTTTTGTCGAGGGTTAAGGTTATTGCATACCGACATTTTCATATGTGTTTTTTCGATTTTCTCATATTTTTCATCCTTTCCCATCAAAATGCTTGTTATGGATGTGAAAACGCAGAAAATCTAACCTGACTCGATTTTTTTTATGACGGACGAAAGTTTCGGAGCCAGTGTGTAAACTCAATTGACATAACGTGAGGTCCTATTTATTTTTTAACGTGCAAAAAATTCGGACGAAAATTTCGACACTTAGTGTGCAATGGCCTTTAATTTCTTAATTGCCTTTTTGACAGTGTCTGTTTGCATGTTTTAATCATATTAGGGTCATTTTCTTTAATGCATTTGCCATGATTTGATCCGTTTACCTGGGAAATTTAAATATATTTATATTATTTTGGCATCATTATTTTAGTTTTAAGGAGTTAAAAATGGTCCTTATTAATCTCGATTGCCATCATATCATTTTGACAGTTTAAGTTTTGGGTTTTAGTTATTTTGTTGGAGTGGGCAAGCTTTTGGGCTGGAAACTGTCCATCCAATCTGACAACACTGTATGTTCGATAATTTGCGCTGTTCCTAGTAGATTGCTTTGGTTATTATGGAAATTATCTGACTGCTTCTGTGTTCTTTAATTCATGCATATTACCTGCAGAACTTTCAACTCTCATTGATATTTCTTTAGGATTGCAGCTTCACGCTAATTTGTCCTGTTCGGTATATCTGGCCTATTCCTATGACTTTTAAAAAAGTCACACAGTGTATTCCAGCCTTCACCTGTCTTTTCTTTCTAATTCCTAGTGAAATTTACTAGCAATTTCAGAGTGAAAATTGTTTCTACATCAATGCTTTTTCAGTGCATCCTCTACAATTAAAGTCTCGATATCACTGCCTTTAGATGTATATCCAGCAGTAAGATTGTGTTAGTCAACAGAGCGCTCAAAACCCGCATGTAATTTAAGACATTGTGCCACGCAAATTGTGTTCAGCAGAGATTCCGAGGGCATGTTTTTGTTGTTACTTCATTTGCATAATTCCTTTAGCGAATTAGCATTAAATGCATGCAAATAAAAGTGATATAAGCAGGCACGACTCAGTCCAAGTGCATCCCTCTTCGTTTCCTAAAAAGAGCAAGGAGGAAGAAATATTTGAGCTATTTCGGTGGACTGCAGGGGCGCTCTGTTGGCGTCCAGGTTTGTCAGACAGGGTTTTGTGCAATAAGATCTGAGGGACCGCTGGACTGGAGCATGTATGATGCTGGATGTTTGGAGAACAGGCTCAGATCTAATGGCCCGAGGAAAAGCCAGAGCAGGTGAATGTTAGTGCTTCGGTTAGATCACTCAGAGGAAATGGAGAGCATGAAGCTTCTCCTATAGGCCAAACAGGTGTGGGCGGCTTTTGAGAAGCCTCTCGGTTTCTCTCCCATCCCTGCGCTCTCTCCACGAACACAGGCCCACACAATTTGGGTTTTCTGTCAGCGGTAAAATGATAGAACGTTCAAGGTAGCCTGAAGAGACACATTTTTTTGTCTGTGTAGCTACCGATATATCACGTATAACAAGTATAAGCACCCCAACAGCATGTAGCACCATCCATCACGCCGGAGCGGTGGTTACCGTACACACGGCAGCGCCACCGCAACAACTGCTGATGCTAGGAGCGAGCATCATTAAAGAGAGCACAGAATGATGGGAAAGCATTACAGTGTGCTATATAACAGGATTTGTACTTCGCTGGGCCGAAAACAACACCTTTCTGTTAACCGGGCTGTTGTGGAGCATTCGATGGCCTCCGTTGCACTTCGATTTCTATTTAATCCTTAATCTGCTAAATAGTTAATGCCAAATTGACAACAATTATGAGCAGCTTAACTGGCACCGGCACCTTGGGAAAACCCGACGCCATTGTAGGGAAATAATTAAACACACAATTAGTTTGGCAGCTTAAGACGGGGATAATAATTATTCTAAATACCTTGATGCATTTCTGAAAAGTGCAAGGACAACAAGCAAGCATTTAACGATTCGGCTCCCTTCCTCCTTTGGCTTGTGATCATGTGTCGTGGTAAGTGTCTTTAAGGGAGCGTGTCATCAGAGAGAGTCCCCTAAAGGAGGTCGGATTAGGCCCTTTCTCTCGAGAGAAAGGCTGTCCTTAATTATGCCAGTATGCATCATCAGTCTCTGGCTGTTTTCTGCACAGAAGGACATTGTGCAAGTATGTTTGCGGGGGGCTGGAGTGCACTGATGGATTTATTAACTGCTAAACAGTTGCAAATCTCATCACATAGTCTCCTGAGAGCAGTGTCCATCCGGGAGAACTCTCATCAGGGAGATTTCCCGAGAGGGAAGTGAGCAGTGGAACGCATATGCTCTCTCGCAAACACACACACACCCGTACGCATCCTAGAGACGCCGACCGCAGTGAGTCAGTTTTAAAGCGCTGTTGATGTAATTAATTCTAATGACTTGGAATCTGCCGCTGCTAATTTGGTTCTGATTGTAGAATTACTCTAATCAAGAAGCAGAAATGACAGGTAAGAGCTCACTCTTCAAACTCTCAATGCTTTGCGCTTTTAAAGGCGTAGATGATAGTTAACACAAAAATTACATTATGATTTTTTTGTTATCATTTATTTACTGCAATGTCATTATGACACTGGATTTTATTCTGTTAAACATGAAAGATGATGTTAAATCATTTTCAATCTGTTCTTTTCTATACAAGGTCAGTAGATGATGAATTAAAGATCTATATAGATATTCTCGCTTAGCATATCACAATCGATCACGGAACGTGAAAACCAATGATGTCTGACATCAGTGATGAACCTTGGTGTGAAACGTGTAATGGTGTGATTTTCAGATTTAACACAACTGCAAATAAATACATCAGCATGTACTCCCTGCACTTGTTCCTAACCTTTTCTTCCGCAGAACACATAGCAAGCTATTTTAAAAAAATTGCCAACCAAACAGCTGACAGCAGCCATTGACTTACATAGATTTTTTTTCATATAGTTATTAAAAAAAACTGTCAACTGTTTGGTTATCAACATTCTTTAAATGCATATTCTTTTTTTGTGTTCAGCTACTTAAAGCAATTGATACAGGTTTAGAGCATTCTAATGGTGAGAAATGAAGACCATTTTAATTTTGGGGTAAACTAACCTTCACATTTTCAGCTCTAATAGACTATATCTGTGTTGATGTGCAAAAATTAAGCATGCTAAACTATAATACAGATGCAACTGGCATAATTTGTATATATAAACACTCAATGTAATAATATTACTCTGGCTCATATAAATCTTGCTCACAGGACATTGGCATTGGGTATTGACAGAAATGTTACAATTCAGATTCAGATTTACAAGCTTGCGATTTAAATCGCTTTCCGATTCGATTAGATATTGATTATTTTAGATATATATCAGGTATAGTACCTGCCAAATTTTCTTAAGGGAAAAACATCTCTCAACTAATGCTGTCAAATATACATGATAGCCCATTGTTACTACATTACTATAATATTGAAGGCTAAAATAAACTGATTTGTATACAAACACTTAAAATTACACTCAATGAAGTTTTTATAATAATAAAGTCACAGCTGCATAATTATATTTCTACTCCAATTCGGTTTTTGAAATTTAAACATTTAAATGGTGGCTGTCATTAAAATTTGACGGATTTATTCAAAAATAAATTAAACCTTGAAGAACAGTACAAAATTAGAATAAATATGTTATACGGCACATTTTTTTCAATGTCACGTTGTGTGACATTATTTAAAAGTTATTAAGTGCTAATTGAGCGATTACATGAGACAAAATATGGATTTCAGTAAACTGTACTCTTTCTTTTAGCATACCTTCAGATGTTCATTCACGGTTATTTGTGTTGAAACCAGTATTTAAGTGGAGGAGATGCGTGGATGCTGCTCTTGAACTGAGGTGCATTTATTGTTTGAATACAGTTATAAAATGGCCAAAATGTAAAATCTGAGACTTTGTTTCATATCAAAAGTAACAAAGCATTTCGATTTATCGAATGGGAGGTGTACTACAATGTCCCGTTCATTAACTGAAAATAAGCTAGACTAATCGATTCTTGGGTTTAAGAATCAATATTGTTTCATAAAAATGAGAATCGACTAAAACGGAGAAATCAATATTTTTACCCAACCCTATTGCATGACAAATCCACTCACTTAGCAGGAAATAATTTGCGATTAAATGTGTTAATATACGCAGGCATGTGATTGGCTAAGGACAAAAAAGCAGGAAAATATACTAAGACCCCCCCCCCTCCCCCGAAAATTAACCGAAATGAGCATCCCTAATAGCTAGCAAATACAAGTAAGTTAATGTTAATGCAGCTTAAACATCCTGCCATAGTAGAAAATCACTCAAAATCGATCATCTAATCCAGGGGTCTTCAACTAAAACGGCTCGAGGTCCATACAATTATATATAAAAAACTATTTATGTTTTTTTTTTCGCGAGACCAGGGTATCTGCAGCATATTTAATCTTAAATTCTACACATTTAAATACTTTTTTAAAGACCTGAACAAAATTTAATTAATGAATAAATAATTAAAATGACTGTAAAAAGCATGATTTACAATTGAGATGCAGATTTCCCAAAACAAAAAAGATTTCTTAAATTATAAAATTCACATTCCAGCCTTCAAGAGTCAAAAGTATCAATTCTTATATTAATTTAAACAATTATTGTCAATCAAGTATTATATTAATTAACATATATTTTATTGCCTTAATTGTTTAAATTTGTATAACACATGATCTTGTCGATCCATCAGATAACATTTACAACTCTACGTGTTTGGTGCTTAAAACCATTGACTGATTTGTTTACATTGGTCTTTTTGACAACAATAGACGTTCGAGCTGATAAAAAATGTCAGATCATTCTCTTCCAGCAGGAGGCGCTATCAGAATGATACACAAAGCAGCGCCGCAGCTGACTTTGAAACGCGCAGCGCTCATATTTATTCAATGGATAACCTTATAAAGTTCCATCGCAATTCTTGCCTTTTAGTCCCCACATTTAAGACCACCTGAAATAATTAGTCTTTCTTAACCCCTAATAACACTACAGTCATCAATAAATATGAAGAGCTTTATTTCAAGAACTGACTTTCAAAAACCCTTAGCCTACACAAAATACGTTTCTTTTTATTTTGCAGAAGAGAAATATTAGGGAAGTAAATTAATATCAGCATATGAAGTATATTCGTCTATCATTGTCTCTTAGAGAATGTGCACATTAGATGCTGAAAGCGCTGTTTTTACTTTCACTTTAATATATGCAGTTTTCACGTTGCTTGTGTGATATCCATTGGCTCACCGTCGTGGTTTAAAATATTAATATGTATAAAAAGACAGTATAAAAAGATATATTTACAATATTTTGCGACGTAACCCCAAAATAATGCATTTTCCATCAACGTTTTTCACTCACTGAAAGCTACATCTGTCTGCCGATCTTTTCTCTCCTCACTGCACGGAAGATTGCACCCAAACGCTGACCCTAGTGTGCTTGATATAAATGTATTTATTAGAAATAGCGTTTGGCATTTTTTTTATTATTATTATTATGTCAAAAGCTTTCACGGTCCGCATGGACGCATCTTGCGGTCTGGAATCATACTTCGCCATCCGCCATTTGCGAACGGTCGCAAATACGTGACATAGGTCACATTTTCAGGTCGAAAAATCCGGAATTCCGGATTAATCCGGAAAAATCACATCCCTGTATACGGTTAAACCAAAAATTATTCAGACACCAGATATAATTTTTGATATTTTTTAGTAGTAGGTGTTGTACACTATAGTTCATTTATGTAAGCGAGGATAGCAAAATAAAGCAAACTGTGACGTATTATACCCAAAAATTTTACTACCAGTAAAACCGATAAAAATTTGGGACCATGGCTGACACTTTGACATGACCATATTTGTTACTTACCTTTCTATATGACATTATCAAGATGAATTTATTCTGACACAGTTTAACTCTTGAGTTATTATCATGTTATTACCATTTTCTATAGCAAATGTGATAATTTAAGATGTCTGAAAAATTTTTGTTTTGACTGTAATTCATTTGTGTTTTTTCTCCTGTTGTTCCACAACAAAAATAATATAACAAGAGGATAACAAGAGTGCTCATGTTTGATATGACATGACTGCATGGATGAGGAACACCTGTTCCACTCATTGTTTGTTGTAGAGGTAGCCATCTTACTCCCATAACAGAAACAACAGTAACCTCTGGCACCTTGCTTCCAGGGTGTAATTGAGTATTAATGGAAGCTTGACCCAGCCACTGTGAGAGTTGTTATCACCAGCCCATGGCTGGCAATGCTGGCTGTGTTTTAGAGGATTTGGTTATCTATTATTTATGAGGGATTACTCTCTCTTCTCTCCGCTGTGTAATATCAAGGCCCCCACTGGGTCGATTCGCTGCCTACACAGATCCATTCATGCTGAAGCCCACTCATTTTTTAACCTTGAGGGTGGATGTCCCATTAAGCACACCACATATATCCGAACACACGTCGGACATGTATTTGAGGGTTTGCGGATGTTCCACAGAGCGCTGCTGTCTGAGCTAGTCAGCGACTTGTATTTCCATATCTCGTCATGCTGGATGATATAAACCAACCGTTTTCCGATGCTTGAACGGGCTTGTTTCATATGCATATAAATATTAATAAAAACCTAAAATAAAAACCTTTCCACTAGACCACGTCCTTCTATGCTTCTTTAATCTCCCTCAATTGAAAGCAAAGGCCCCAGAGGCGAGGTGGGCAGAGAAAAATTCACTTTGTCATTCCTCATTCTGTGAATGTCTCCTATGTGGGTAGGACCCCTAATCCATCAAGATCTCTTTTCTTATTAAATTCTTAAGGAGACACTTTCAATGCCCTCCATGTGCTCCCCTGTCCTCTCCCATCTTAAAAATAAATAGCCAAAGAAAAGCAGAAGGGAGTTAAAGTCCCTCATCTCAGAGTAACCGCAAACACTGTGGGAGGAATTCACTAAGGATGAATTGCACCCACTGACAGCATCGTTTACTTGTACGTGCTTTCTGTCACTAACAGACTCATTGAAATCAGGTGAGCGCACAATCATGCTTAAAAATGTATTATAATCAATTATGATGACAATAACAGTACTCGCTGTGCAACAGATTTAGTCTTAGATTACACACGCACACACTTGCAACAGTGCATTCAAAGCAAATTAGGTTAACTGTTTTTTTCCCAATTGCATTTTGTGTGTATTCTGAAACGGAACACACCTTGACTTGTTTGATGATTCTTTTTCTCAGTATGTGTATGGCATTACATAGTTTGTAATTCTATGACTCCGCTTGGTTTAAAAAAGCTCCATATTCAACTATCCAGAGACACTGCAGGCAAAAACAAGTTTATTCGTGCACCTATCAATTTTGAGATTTTGGCCTTTTTGGTTTTTCATAAAGTGTTCTTCAGACTAGTGGAAAGAAAACATCCAAAAGACACTGTTAGGTGATTCTTTTATAGCACTTTATCTATTTGTGTCAATAAATTTCAATTACAATATATATTTTTAAAGGTTGTTTTCTCAAAATGAGTTTTTTCTCCTAGACTGAGCCATAAATCTCCACTTCAGTAGCACTTACACACACCAAACTTTACATTTTTATTCTATACATTCTAAAGGTTTTTACAGAGGAATTTGTTCATATATAATTTGCTTGATTTTATACATTTTATCCCCCACTCCCCAAAAAATTGCAAAAAAATATGTTGTTTTCTGTCTGTTGTAAGTTTTGTCTGAATTATGGAGTGACAAAATGAGATACCCAAAATTCCCTCTGTAAAACCTTCTGACTCCAATATGTCAAAAAAATTTAGCGAATTTTGAAACTGACTTCATCCAGTGTTTAGATTTTTGTACTAGAAATGTAATTTATTAAAAAAATGCCTGATTTGCATATTTAAACCTAACATTTTAGAAAACTTGTAATACAAAAATGTTTGCAATGATCAGTGTCATCAATCAACAGGATAAGCAAGGTGAGAACTATTATTTTTTTTACCCTATTCAACTGCAGTGTCTTGCCTTATCATAAGAGCAGACGTGGCCATTAACAACTTAAATGTTCCTTCCGGTGTCATCACTTGAAGTTATTTTAGATGTAGAAAAACAATCTGTTGTGCTGCTTAATATTGCAAACTGGTATTCATTAACATAATCATTAGCATACTCATTTGTAGTGCAAATAGTCTTATCATTTACTGCACTAAAAGGTTATTATTTTAGTTATTTACCCTTAGAAGCTAATGAACCTGAAATCTCACGTTCACAGAAAATAGCCTTCTTTGTGCTGCAAAACAAGGTAAATACTGTACATGCCAGAGCGCATTTATATTTTAATTAGTGTTTTAGTAATTATTCTTATTGACACAATCCAACTATTGATATTGTAAATATAAGGCTTAATATTAAAATAAATTAAATTATAAATTATTCCTAATTCATTGATTCTCCCTAATTTCTCCTATTCATCTATTAAATTTTCCTTTCTAAAATAGCCAACCGATTATATACACTGAGTTTTGTGGACATTCACACATAGACTACTCATTAGTCAGATGGTGACACAGCATTTCACCACTGGATTTACAAAAAATCATTTATTTTTTTACATAATTATGGTAAAAGATAATCCTATTTAAATCAATGTGATAAAAGAGTTAAATCAAAAGTAAAAGTAATTCAAAAGTAATCTTATTATACAGGTGCATCTCAAATTATAATGTTGTGGAAAAGTTCATTTATTTCAATAATTCAACTCAAATTGTGAAACTCGTGTATTAAATAAATTCAATGTGCACAGACTGAAGTTTATGTCTTTGGTTCTTTTAATTGTGATGATTTGGCTCACATTTAACAAAAACCCACCAATTCACTATCTCAACAAATAAGAATACTTCATAAGACCAATAATAAAACATTTTTAGTGAATAGTTGGCCTTCTGGAAAGTATGTTAATTTACTGTATATGTACTCAATACTTGGTAGGGGCTCCTTTTGCTTAAATTACTTCCTCAATTCGGTGTGGCATTAAGGTGATCAGTCTGTGGAAATGCTGAGGTGGTATGGAAGCCCAGGTTTCTTTGACAATGGCCTTCAGCTCATCTGCATTTTTTGGTCTCTTGTTTCTCATTTTCCTCATTCTCTATGGGGTTCAGGTCTGGTGAGTTTGCTGGCCAGTCAAGCACACCAACACCATGGTCATTTAACCAACTTTTGGTGCTTTTGGCAGTGTGGGCAGGTACCAAATCCTGCTGGAAAATGAAATCAGCATCTTAAAAAAGACGGTCAGCAGAAGGTAGTATGAAGTGCTCTAAAATTTCTTAGTTAACGGGCGCAGTGACTTCAAAAAACACAGTGGACCAACACCAGCAGATGACATTGCACCCCTAATCACCACAGACTATGGAAACTTAACACTGGACTTCAAGCAACTTGGTTTCCAAATGAAATGAAGGACTTTGGACCACTGAGCAGTCCATTTCTTCTTCTCCTTAGCCCAGGTAAGACACCTCTAACGTTGTCTGTGTTTCAGAAGTGGCTTAACAAGAGGAATACGACAACTGTAGCCAAATTCCTTGACACGTCTGTGTGTGGTGGCTCTTGATGCCTTGACCCCAGCCTCAGTCCTTTCCTTGTGAAGTCCAAATTTTTGAATAAATTTAGCTTGACAAGCCTCTCAAGGCTATGGTTGTGCATCTTTTTCTTCCACACTTTTTCCTTCCACTCAACTTTCTGTTAACATGCTTGGATACAGCACTCTGTGAACAGCCAGCTTCTTTGGCAATGAATGTTTGTGGCTTACCCACCTTGTGAAGCGTGTCAATGAATGTCTTCTGGACAACTGTCAGATCAGCAGTCTTCCCCATGATTGCGTAGCCTAGGTGAAAGACCATTTTGAAGGCTCAGGAAACCTTTGCATGTGTTTTGAGTTGATTAGCATGCCACCATATTCTAATTAGTTGAGATTGTAGTTGAGTGAATTGGTGGGTTTTTGGTAAATGTGAGCCAAATCAATACAATTAAAAGAACCAAAGACATGTTTCAAAAATTTTAGTTGAATTGCTGAAATAAATAAACTTTTCCACGACATCTAACTATCACACTGTTTACCCATTTTAAATGTCATGGTGCATTACAATTGTAAGGTAAAAAGTCGTTATTGAGCTAAATCAGTGTCAGGACTAACATTTACACTTCAAGTGCTGAAGGACATTTGCATCTCACACTTTTTCTCATTTCACACAACGGTTTTGAGTGCTTGGTTTTGGAGGATACGGCAATGTAGTACAATCTGGCAGACTTTACTGCAACCGTACATTGTTACTCATATATACAACTAAGTCCATTACATTTACTTCATTTCATAACACTCGTGGCATTCACTATTTCAGCACAGACAGCCTGAGTGCATTTGGATAGTGAATGAGGTGCAGGTTTTTGCACTTAAAATACCACACTCCGAAGCGACACAATTTAATGAATTCATCCCCATGTGTTATGTTCGTTTCAATCCTTAAAGTTGACTTAGGTCAGGTGTTTCACCGCAGTTTCATCACTTCCAGACTGACTAGGTCTAGTTTTCTTTACTTGTTCTGAAAGGCTTGCATTAATCTTCCATTAAGAATCTCTTTGCATGCAAAATTTTCTCTGAACTGTAGGTCAATTAACTTGTAAAATGCAAAGAATTGATAATTAACTGATTACTGTACATTAGCTGAAGAATATACCAAAGTGAAATGGTTGCTTCAAATAACTGCTGCTAATTCATCTAAACCAAATAACTCTCCTGGGTTATTTTTTTTTTTTTTTTATCTCTATGCTCAAAGGTTTCAGCTTCTTAAATATCAAAGGCTGCCCAGTGAGAAAAGTTAAAAGTGGGCATCACTACAACTGCAAGAGGCCAACAGGGAGTGATACTCAAGAGAAAACCGAGTATTCTCATTAAGAGAAGAGAGGAAATGGAGACAGTGGCTTCAACAAAAAGAAAATAATGAGTGGTGGGATGGAGTGACCTCTTGGGATGATCTGATGACAATAGGCTTTCCCAGGCATTCTCTGGTTTATCACAGGTGGGCGACTAAAGCCACATAAGTCTGCTTTAGACAAGCAAACTAAATAAGTTTGCATATTAAAGCTCCACATTGGCCATTAAGCCTGTTATGACTGGAACAGAGAGAGCCCTGAGAGAACTAACGGTCCATTGTCCACACGCTCCCAGTTAAAAGTTATTTATACAGTGTTTGGTTCGCTTTTTGAACACAGAAGGAAATTGACCTGAAAGCTAATTTGATTTTCAGGAGCATAATGTCTAAGACATTGGTATAAGAAGAGCTCGAAATGTGACTGACTTGGCAGTGAGGCTAAAGAGAGAACCGCATGCAGAGATAAAAGGACATAAAAGTGAAATTATGACTTTGCTTGTGGTATAATGACATAATTTAAAGTTATAATGGTCTGTAACAGAAATAGTGATGGACTGGGCTATAGTGGGTCACATGAAGAGACTCCAGCCTCATGGAGTTTCATTATCGTTAGTCAGTCATCCATGATGAAGTCTGGCAATCCGAATCTGCTAAATCAGGGCTTCTTAACCTTTTTTGGTCCAAAGCCCATTTTTGGCTCCACACCGAACTGCTGTCACAGAATTAAGCTACTGTAAGATCTCACAGTTGGTAAATTACATCCTTTAGAATAATGTCAATAATTATTATTGACTAAATATTAAATGAATGAACGAACAGACCCTTACAGCAGAAAGCATGCATCTCATTTCTGCTTTTGTAGCTAACTTAGATCGATATTTTGTCTTGATTGCAAACAAAATTTCTGAAATCGCCTCACAACAATAAGAGCAAACAGTACGAGATGTTTAAGCAGGCTTGTTATGGTCACCTATACATTACTAGTCTCATAACTTTTTTTTATGCAGTATAGTAAAATCTGTATTTACAATATAATATAATAATATAACTTTTATATAAAAAAGCATTTGTAACAATATACATTACCGTTCCAAATTTGAGGTAAGCTGGGTTATTTATTATATATTTTTTTAATTAATACTTTTATTCTGTGAAGATGTGTTAAATTGCTAAAAACTGATAGTAAAGATGTGTTAGAAAATATTTATATTTTGAATAAAAATAATATTAAAGGTACTATCATTTATTTTGTACTTTCTGGTGAGTTTCAGTGACAAACTTGATGAAAATAAAATATTCACAAGCAGAAAGCATTTCTAGCTGGCAAAATACAAATAAAATATAATAAAAAAATAAAATAAACATCTATGATATCTGTGAGGTAGTAGAGACATTTAAGATATTATTTTCAGCAAAGATGAAAATAAAATATTCACAAGCAGAACGCATTTCTAGCTGGCAAAAAAAAAATTACAAAAATTATAAACTAAACTAAACTAAACATCTATGCTATCTGTCAGGTAGCAAAGACATTTAAGATAATAAAATAGAATAAAATAAAATAAATATGATATCTGATAGGTAGTAGTGACATTTATGATATTACAATAAAATAAAATAATAAAATAAAATAAAAATATGATATATGTCAGCTGGTGACATTTATGAATAAAATAAAATCAAACAAATAAACAAACAAACAATAAATAAAATAAAATAAAATAAAATAAAATAAAATAAAATAAAATAAAATAAAATAAAATAAAATAAAATAAAATAAAATAAAATTAAATTAAATTAAATTAAACTAAATTAAATAAAATGAATAATAAAATAAAATGATAAACATCTATGATATCTGTCAGGTATTAGAGACATTTATGATATTAAAATAAAATTAAATTAAAATTAAACCGAATAAAAACAGACAACTATTATGTCTGACAGGTAGTAGTGTAGGATTTCAGCGCAAATCAGACAATTCAGGAGATTCGATTAGAAGTGAAAACACTTCTACAGCCTCAAACTCCACAAATTCCAGCAACTCCAGCATGTTGTAAAATTTGTCATGTGACACCCTGGCTCCAGCCAGCCTGAAGCAAACCTAACTAACTAGGAACTTGCAACATTAACACAAAAGGACCCTTGTTGATAATCCCAAATTTGGGGCAAGTAACCAAGATTAATGGTCAAAGAGATGCACATCTTGGACATCACATGAGGGAAATCACTAGTAGAGACTGTGCTTGGTGGGCTCCCCCACGCACAGGACACGGACTAAATTCTTTCTACACCCTTTTGACCTTTTCCTCCCTCACAGAACACATCCTTACATCCACAGTATGGCACAGGAAACTGCCTGTTCACATAAACACCTAAAATGATGCAACTCATAATTTCTATGCATAACTTCCTATACTCTTTGTAACCCATACATTTGCCTATTATGTTTTAATCACTTATTGTGTATGTCCCTTTTGATAACTATTGAATAGTTTAATGGTTTATATTGGTGTTTGGTATGCATGAACTCGAAATTGCATTCTTGAAATGTTTCTATAATTCAATTCTTTGTAAAAATGTATTTTAGTCTTGTTATCGAAATCATGTCCAAATTTAACTTTGCCAAGAGCGGGAAAATTGGGACCATGGGACGGATCAGATGACATTGTGATTTATGGTTTGGGAGGAGGAACCAGCAGTACCCCGACTAAGGACAATGTTTTAATTGGTCAAGACACCATTTGGGATGTGTCCAAAAGCTGAGTTTAAATACTCAGGACACCATCAAATCTCTCTCTTACTCTTACGCCATACCCTTGCTCTCTTACTCTACGGCTTCGTGCCGCCGCGTTTCGACGCTGCCTGGCCTGCATGCCAGCCGCTCCTCTAAAGCAGTGGTTCTCAATCCTGGTCCTGGGGGACCCCTGCTCTGCACATTTTGCATGTCTCCCTTATTTAACACACCTGATTGAGATCAGCTCATTAGGAGAGAGATCCATGAACTGAACTAACAAGCTGAAGATCTCAATCAGGTGTGTTAAATAAGAGAGACATGCAAAATGTGCAGAGCAGGGGTCCCCCAGGACCAGGATTGAGAACCACTGCTCTAAAGGGAACATGAGGAGATCATTACACTCCTGTCTCTTACTTTAATTCTTTTATTTCTTTCCGTTGAGAGTTTCGTGTTCTTGTTAAGTTTTGTGCAAGCCGCGACCGACCCAAACGTCTTCGCTGACCTGAACTTTAACAGCGCATAACTCGCATCCTCAGCCAAGCCAACGCCCAAGACTTCACAAAGGACCACAGAACCAACCAATCAGCAACCTCGGGAAGGCCCCCTTTCTGGAGCGACGCAACAAAGGAATTCCCTCGGCACAGAAAAAGGTAACGCAAGTAACCTCCAGGTTCTAACTGAACTGGTGCATTTGATATAAAGTTTAATAACCTCTTTGAGAGACTCAATACGAGGGTTAATTAAGTGATTGATGGTTGTTCAGGTCTAAGCAATTACACATATTGCTATAAACTTGGGACTTCATATTTTCATTCCTTTAAACTCATTCTTTCCTCACTTTCTCTTTCTGCAACCTGTGTGAATGCGTGTGTTTATGTTAGATTAGTTTGTATGTGTTAGGTTTATCCAATAAAATAATATTTTTATTAGAAAATATAAGTATCTTGTGTTTTGTGCTTACAAGTTAATGTCTTAAACTGCTGTTTTTTCTACTGTGCTAATACATAGTGTTTTCACTATATTCTGGATAGTAATATCCATTGCAGAGTTTCTGTTACACGGCTCGTTTAATGAATCGTGGGTCGACTCTGAACAGCCGTAAAACGGAGATTCTGTTTAAATTCCCTATTGAATCATATTCGATTCCCTTTGAGCTAAATTAAACGTACTTAATCCCTACAGTAGTGACATTTATGATATTAAAATACAATAAAATAAAATAAAATAAAATAATAAACACATAATATCTGTCAGGTAGTAGTGGCATTTATGAATAAAAAAAAAATAATAATAATAAAATAAAATAAAAATCTCAATCTACAGTATGATATCTATCAGGTAGTAGTGACATTTATGATATTAAAATGTAATAAAATAAATCATAAATAATAAAAAAACAGACATGCATGATATCTGACAGGTAAGAGAGACATTTATGATATTTAAATACAATTAAAAGTTAAAAAATAAAGTTTCTACAGCTTCATCATCTTTGTCCTGAAGACTCAAGGTAGACTCTTATGCCTCTTCCAAAATTGGCAGACACCAGTAATAGTTCATTAGGTAGTTTAATAGCTCTAGGTGACCTGCCAGGGCTGCCCCAAACAGTCTCCATCTAGTCTCATCTCTGTCTGTCTGTCCCAATCTCTCCTCTTCTCCAGACCATTCGTTCAGCAGCTCATGTCCTTATCGCTATAGGATATAGAAGAACGTTGTGCCGAATTACCGTCAACTTTTATCTCAGGCTACAGAGCCGCAGGGTCTGGGAGCCCAGATCTGATAGCCTGCGCTCATCTAATGACCTCTGGGCCTGCACTCAACCTTTTAACGTCTAGCTCTTCTGCTGGATTTATTGTGCTCATAAAGCAGGAATCATTATTATCAGGCATTGTCCCGAGGACAGCATGACTCGCTCTGGTTTACTTGTCTGAGAAACTTTTGCAAGATGTAATTAGAACCGACTATCTTACGAGTAACGTCTATGTCACGTTAAAGAGCAGGAAGAAAAGCTCGTCACTCATTGTTTGGTAAAAGAAAGACGATTTGCCCTTAGCGGTGGCCTTCAAATTCGCGTACACCCCGTCCTGGTCTAGAAGAAGAGCAGCCCGTCCACAGGAGGTTTGCTCCACCCATTCTAATGCAGCACTATCAAATAGGAAATGGCTTGCTAATGGTTCCCGCTAGCTGCTAATTCAATAAATGCACTGGCTGCCTCTTGTTTAGCCTTTTGGGAGAAGCGTACAAAAAATGCCCAAAGAAAGATGAAAAAATAACATGAATGGATCATCTAGATGTAGAGATGCACTGTCCCTCCAGCATTTCTGCAGTGGGGTTCAAAAACATTGGTCCTGAGAGCAGATAAGTAATGTTTATCACTGCCACGTGTCTCTTGAGCTTATAAGACAAGAAATCTCTTTTCCCGTCTATCTCTTTGTCATGTAACCACGGCAACTAAAGCAACTCAATTTGTAGAGCGTGCGCATGATATTATCTGTATACTGTATTTTCTTGATAAATGCAGAAAAGCATGCGACTGTGAAAGATGCTTCTCGGCAAATGGAGGGCTTCGAGCTTTTTCTGAGTTCGCGTTTTTGTGTGTGCATCTGTTTGTAAGTGTGCATGACTAAGTGCAGCTGTCAGTTTCTCAATATTTCATAAGCTCTTCTGCTATGTGACAGGGTATGTGCAGAAAAAAGCTAAATGCATATATCAGAGTGTCATCTTCAAGTTCATGAGCAACTGATCATGCTGGCAAAAGTTCTGCATTGATATGCTTCAAATAAATAAATGCTGGTTATACGAACACATTACGACTAGTATCAGGGGACGTTGTGGCTCATTTGGTGCCAGAGGCGAGATAAGACATGACCCAAGGACAAAAAACAAAAACAATTTTTATATATTAAAATGTATTCTACAATAAAAATAAGTATATATAATAAAAAATAATGCCTTGCCTTGCATATAGTTAGAAAACCTTTTTAATGTAAATTAATGCTGTTCTTTTTTAACCTTTTATTGATCAAAGAATCCTGAAAAAAACTATCCCAGGTTCCAAAAAAATATTAAGCAGCACAACTGTTTTCAGTATTGATAATAAATCAGCATATTAGAATGATCTCTGAAGGATCATGTGACACTGAAGACTGGAGTAATGATGCACTTTAATTACCCATATAAGTTACATTTTTAATGTATATTAATATAGCAAAACTTTGTTTTACATGGTAATAATATTTCACAATATAATATATTTTTTTTCTGTATTTTAATCAAATGAATACAGCCTTGATGAGCATAAGAATCTTGATGAATTCAAGGCTGTATTTACTTGCTCTTAAAATACTCTGTCATTTTTGGCCATACAGATAAAAGTAATACATCTTTCAAATCTGTAAAGACTCTACATTTATTTGTGTGCAATCAGAATAACAACGAAACTGCACTTTTGTAAAATACTGAAAGCAAACAGCATTCACTTTGTGCCATCTCAGTCTCTGTGAACTTGAGCGTGAAACTTTGTGTATACTTGCCTTACAGACATAAAAAAAAATGTATCTATAGTGGGTGAAATGTCTACTTTTAATTGAACTAATTCAAATGAAAAAATAAATATCTGTATTAAACATGCAGGCATATCCACTATTGCGGAGATGATGAGTCAGTGTCGCCGACTTCATCTCTTCAGCCGAAAACAAAGAAAGCACTAGTTTATCAATAGATTATTAAAATGTTAATGCAGTCTCCTTGCTGTTTTTGACAAGTTCATAATTATTGTAACTCCCAGTGCACTGTGGCAAGCTTTTTTTGTACGCTTGAGCATTTATTAGGCTATGTAGGTCACTAAAGGCTCAATATAATGATTTATATGTATTACCAATAAACTTGCCACTAATAGTCGACTAATGCTAATAGTCTAATAGTCAACTAATATCGACTAATAGTCGATAGCTGCTCAGACATCAGCTTGTCTAACAGACATTTCTTCCTGGATAAAGGACCCTCATCTTCAACTTGTGGTTCCAACAAACCCATCGTTTTATCACAATTTCACCATCCAGTTAGGCACATTAACATAACTCTTTCAAAAACAGCGAGAAACCTTGGAGTTGTAATTGATGATCAACTGACTTTCTCAGACCACAATGCTAACTGCCCGGGTCCTGCAGATTTGCTTTATTCAATATCAGGAAGATTAGGCCCTTTCTTTACGAATATGCTTTACAACTCTGTTTAAGCTCTTGTTCTGTCCAGGCTGGACTATTGCAATGCTTATTTGGCAGGTCTTCCAGCCAGTTCTATCAAACCTTTACAACGAATCAAGAATGCGGCTGCAAGATTGATTTTTAAAAAGCCAAAAAGAACGCATGTCACGTACATCTCTCTTCATCAGTTTGCAATGGCTACCAATAGCTGCTCGCATAAAATTCAAGGCATTAATGCCCAAAAAACCACCACTGGCTCTGCACCCCTTTACCTAAATTATTTTCTGTACTCCGTTAGGCTAAATGAGACTTGTCATAGCACTTGCATGTTATTGCTCTTTTGTAGATTTTGATTGTATCCAATATCCTCTTTTGTAAGCCGCTTTGGATAAAAGCGTCTGCTAAATGTCTAAATGTGAATGTAATGCTTAAAATGAATGACTACTGGTCGACCAGAAAAATCTTTAGTCGAGGATAGCCCTAATTTATATATACTTCTTTTCCTTTAAGTTTGAATTTGCATTTAAATGCTTGTCTCAACGATAAACGTTGACCTAAAGCTTCTGGATATGCTTTTGCAACACATTAAGAGAAACATTGTGTCCTTTTCTCCGTATAGATCTGTACTTTTTGTCCGCCCAGTGCTCTATCAAGATACGGGCGGATTAAAATCAATACCGATCATCAATCATGAAAAGACATTCAATCTATTGGGAAACGTTTTATGCAAGGAGGAAGGATACTGGTGGGGGAAACAACAGCAGAGCTCAGAGAGATATTAATTATATAAAATGGAAAATAACCCGTGGCATACAGGCACATTTGGAAACGGACATTAACCCCTCAGGGCCCACTTATCTCGACGAGATCTGAATGCAACACGGACCTTTTGAAAATGCTAGAGGACATGGGAATCATGCAGCTGGGGATAAAACCATGAAGAGCAGCGGGCTAACCTAATTGCTCTCAATATAAAAGGTATATTGATGGCGCTTAAATGAGACTATGGCCTCCACACCATATAAATCAGCTCCACCACTAAGATCCAATCTATTCCTGTGCGCATTCATCATTTCAAATGACTCCAAACATGCGGCACATGCGGCACTCTGCAAAGCCTATATTGCATGCCACGTCAGGTGTGTAAGTGTGTAGCTTTAGTTTTGCTGGAAATATAAATTTCTTCACGCCCCAAGAGGCAGATTTTCCTTAGTTTCCAATGAATTTTGTATCTGATCTGATGAATGATCCACACTCTAGGAATCGAAATATCTTTGGTTGATCTAGCAGAGCTCAGATCACATTATAAGACGGCAGGTAATCTCTGCTAGCATGCTGTCATTGCGGAGAGCAGTGAGGCAGACACTGGATGAGTGTGAACATTAGTAATGCTCAGCCTTACCAACATCACTACTTTGCATGTGGTTATGTTAAGTGCATTAGCAGAATCACCTCAACTAATGTGTCTCAGTAGATACAAACATACATGAAATCACTGCTAACTCATTTATGCACACATTTAACACACACATACACTTTCTGCAGTTTGTGGTTCAATTCTGGACAACTGTTCGCAGCTGGCCTTCTTTACAAATGTCAGATAATGTCATTATCATCATCATCATCTCTGTATGTTATACAGAGAAAATTAATCTAGAAATGTGCTGTGAATAAAAACCTAACCCTGGAGAAAACAGATGTTTTCTTCTGCCATCCTGCCAAGTTTTACATTACTGTAACTGTAGTATTATGAAAACAATAAATATAAAAAATACATTTACTATAATTACATTGCCCGGTGTCATATTTGCTGAATGAAATCCAATACTTGTTTCTTACCAACTGAGGTGCTGATTGCCAAAATAGTGTCTGTTTTGCTCTAGCATGTCACACTTTCTTAGTAAATATTTTGTATCATGTTTGCTTTCTACAATCATCTGTAAGGTCAAGACTTGCATTATCAGCTGAAAAAGACACAATTCCTTCATCTGAGCCATGCAGGCTCTAACTATTTGTTCACAATTTACATTTTCACATGTATGAAGAAGAAATTGCAAACAAGACCCAGTTTTTTTTAATGTATGTAAAGTTTTTGACACTCTGTATTTAAAAATATTTCTTCCAGATTTTAAGTTATAATTTTTAAGATATAATTTGAATACTCACATTATTTTCACATGTATGAATGAATCTATCTAGACATTATTTTTATGCCTATCCTGATTTCAAGCTTAGAATTGTGGCGAGTGGCAGAAGAAAATGCAAACGCAATCCAGTTTTTTTTTTTTTTTTTATGTACAGTATGTAAAGTTTTTGACACTGTATTTGAACTTTTTTTTTCAACTCCTTTGCAGATTTTAAGCTTAAAGTTACACTTTAAATCTTTTTTTTTTTTTTTTTTTTTTGGGTGGGGGGGGGGCATTAAAACCAATAACACTATGTGAAAAGTCTGCAATAATATTTTTGAAATCAGCTTCATCAAATTAAGTAATATTAAGCCTTTTCTTAGGTAAACCACAGCAAGTTTTTTTTTTTTTTTTTCAAAATGTGGGCCTATGTAATATATTTATCCTAGATTAAAGTAATTTACTTAGGGTCAATTTAAAAAAAGAGATTTACCTGAAAGCTGAATAAAAAAGCTTTCTCTTGATGTTCAGTTTTACAGGACAATATTTGGTAGAGATTTAACTATTTTAAAATCTGGAATCTGAGGGTGCAAAAAATAAAAATACTGAGAAAATCGCCTTTAAAGTTGTCCAAAATGAAGTTCTTAGCAATGCATATTACTAATCAAAAATTAAGTTTTGATATATTTACGGTAGAACATTTACAAAATATCTTCATGGAACATGATCTTTACTTAATATCCTAATGATTTTTAGCATAAAAGAAAAAAATGATCATTTTGACCTATTGCTACAAACATACCCGTGCTTCTTCAGACTGGTTTTGTGGTCCAGAGTCACATATAATATGTATGCAGTTTAGAAAATTGCTTTAATTTTGAGTTTTACTGCTTTGTGGGCAACCACAAATAGTAAAACAAAATTAAACCATCTATAAAATCATTTAAATCACATTATATCCATAACTCAGAAAAATCTGGCTTATATTATTTTGCTTAAACATATTACATTAATATATGCACTGTTGGTTGTTTCAAAGGCAAACCGTGCCTCTGTAGTTTTCTCGACCCAGCTGTTTTAGCAGACATTCAGACAGAGACCCACTGTCCCCTACTGAAGCCACCTGGCTGAATGGCGGTTCTGGAACAGGAGGGAGCAGGTGAGAGGGAGAGGCAGACCGGGGGACACAGCAGGTAGACCGTCCTGCCAAAGCATTGTCTCTGGAGCCGTGTGCTGGGTGCACCTGCTGTCTCACAGAGAGCTGCTGCTAATCCTCAGGGGCCTGATTTGGCAACCTTGTACACTGGCTGTTTCGCAGATATTTACTGAGAGATACAGCAGCCTGTGATAAATACGTCTCTGATTCTAAATAATGAGATAATACAATCCCAGGCCCAGACTGAGCATTTCGATACCAAACTTCTGTCATCATTAAACATTAGGGAGAGAGAGAAAGGTCTGGATGGAAAGAATAGGACAGACAGCTCACTAATGACTCGGAGTTCAAACTCCAGGTCGCATGTGCTGGCAGCAGAGCTGTGATATTTTTGGATAAGTCAGAGGGCTTTTTTGTCCTGGTCTGGTTGGTTCTGGCAAGATTAGGAACAGAAAAAAAAATGCTCACTGTCAGCCACTGCAAAATGCCCTATTTAGCAGAGCACAAATAATCTTTAGCATTAACCCATAACCCACAATCTGTGTCTGAATAGATAAAGTTCTGTTATTTTCCTTTATCTTTTTCTTTGTATTATTTTAGCTTTATTTTTTCATACCAATTTGCATTTTAAAGGAATAATTTGCTTAAATATGTTTCTTTTTTCTATGAAAAAAATACAGTGCTAGTCAAGCAAGAATAATGAATGAGGACTGAAGAAACATAAAAGTGTAAAGAGTGTGTGGGGGGGGGGGGGATAATCATAATAATCTATTTTTTTTCTTTCCCTTTTTTTTTGCCAGTTGAACTTCAGAACCAGAGCTGTCGAGTTTTGTGAACTGGATCAACTGATTCATTCACAATAAACTTATAAACATAAAGAGCACTTAATGGCGCTCATAGCAAATAATGACTCTGCAAAATAAGATTGTGTGTTAAATGTAGTTAGCTTCAATTAGCTTAGTTAGATTCAATTATATATATTTTTTCATATGTAGTTAAATGAATCACCGTATGAAGAGGTCTTTGTAAATCACTCACAGGGAAATAAAGGAGAAGGAAAGTGTATGAGAGAAATATGTCAACATTATAAGGTGGGAGCAGATGTAAGGAAAGAGAGCAGTAAATTCAAGGCTTGGTATATGAATGTAATAATCCATACAGAGAACTCTATAAGGTAGACCAAAAGTAAGACACACAAATGATTTGTGCATCTGCAAGGTACAGCCACAAACTCCATGTCTTCATAAACAGAGGGCTATTAAATGTGTAACTGAGGCTAGAGGGAGATTGGGTAATCAATCATATGAACCACTAGTGGGTAGACCACTGTGTATGTGTGTGTCTGTCTGTGTGTGTGTGGGCTTCTCACACACACAGAAACACACCTATATCAGGAAGACATGGTCTCATATAGACCACCACATCCCCATCAACAACCTATCAGTGATTCTATCACATACATTTTGGATGTGAAAAGGAAAATACAAAACTAAATGCAGTACTTTTACTTAAAGGTTAAACTATGGTAAATATATAAAAAGTAACAAGTTATTTAACTACAAATTTTCAGTTAGGCATTTCACTTAAGGAAAGGAAAGGAAGGAAAGGAGGTGAAGTGAGGCCATTGCTGCGGTGCCCGGGGAGCAGTTGGGGGATCGGTGCCTTGCTCAAGGGACTCACCTCAGTCGTGGTATTGAGGGTGGAGAGAGTGCTGTACATTCACTCCCCCCACCTACAATCCCTGCCGGACCTGAGACTCAAACCTGCAACCTTTGGGTCACAAGTCCGACTCTCTAACCATTAGGCCACGACTGCCCCCAAGCTTACAGCACCTGGTATTCCCAGGCGGTCTCCCATCCAAGTACTAACCAGGCCCGACGCTGCTTAGCTTCCGAGATCAGACGAGATCGGGCGCTCTCAGCGCGGTATGGCCATAAGCATTAATTGTAATGAATAACAAAAAACCTAGACTGAAAAAAACAATAAGTAAATTTACTTAATTTTTATTTGGCAAGTTTTTGCACGCACATTATTAAGTAAAATTTAAGTATGGAATTAAGTAAAATCTACTTAACTAAGTTAAGTAAAATTAGCAAAGAAAAAGAGTTTGATGAGTAATTTCTACTTAAATATTTTAAGTTTACTCTGCAGTCCTCAAGTACAAAAAAATGCCATTAAAGCATGTGTATCGCTTACAAACATGTACGTAAGCAAGTAGACAGCTAGTTATTGATTTAAGAATATACGTTGACTCAATGTAGTTACTAACCAAATTAACACAGAGACCTCAATACCTGGCACATGATACACAATGACGGTAACAATCAGTGAATAGTTTTTGCGTATGAATGGGGCATTTGGGTAGAAAATCTGTCGGGTATGTTTAGGTGTAGTGCAGATGGTACGTTATTTTTAAACGTCACAGAGCATTAGAGTTATAGCGGCACTCAATGAAAATTTCAAGTCAGAACTGCGCTGACACATAAAAAACCAACGTCACATAAAACACACCATATGTACATTCATCTGCTCCGGGAAAAACAAAAAAACAAAAAGCATTCTTTTAGTGCCAATCCATGGACATTTCACACCGAATACGTCACAAAACATACATGCTGGTATGTATTTTGCGTCTTGCGAAAAAGTTACAACAGGTATGTTTTTGTCATGAGATTAGGTTGAAACCAAGCAGCAACCTCTCGCTCTTTCTATTGAAACCAACACGGAAGTGGCTTAAACTGCAATTCATCGACTGGCCGCTAGAGACTGGCTGCAAAAGGGAGTCAATCCCATAGACGCCCCATGTTAAAATGCCCATTTTTACAGCAGAAAAATGTTTACAGCCTGGTACAAAAAGATGTTTTGGTCTATATAGCTAATTTCGCCCTTCATGTCAACTGTGAGGGGGGTGAATTTTTTTATAACTCATCCGTTTAAGTTATATTAAGCCTTAAAGTCGTGTCCTGTCGTGTTCCTGTCGTGCTAGGTAGGCGTGGTTTCAGCAACCAGCTCCACCCACATCCCGCCTCTTTGCCCATTTTCGATTGTCTGGGAGTGATGTGCGATGACGCGATTCCAAGATGGCGACGGCCGACTCCCGCCCACTATGAGCTTCAAAATCGCTCTTCAGAAACCTACGGGTGACGTCAAAGACACAACGTCCATATTTTTTACAGTCTATGGTTGAAACATACATACATACATGTACAACAAACATTACATAAACTGTATAAAATGTTTATTACATATGTATCAGTGGCGTTCAGTCCATATAAGCTGCGAAATGCTCCGCATACACAGGCTAAGAGAATGACCTCACGGGTTAATTAATTATCATGTGTATCATTTGAGATGTAACTTAAAGCTTAATAAAGAGTTGGAAATAGTACATCAAATTATTTACAATGGAAATTTTCTGTAAATCTACGTCAATTATGGAAGCTTCCAGGCGAGCGGATTCTCCACAGCTTTCTCGCCTCCGCTCTATTGCTATGACTCTTCAAAATTTGATGTGCGTTCACTGTGTTTTGCTGACATGCATGTGATTTCATGCGCGAGGTAAGCTGTCCGCGAAGCGCTCTCCCAAGTGGAAAAAAGCTGTTAGCCTAACTAACTTGACTAAATTAAATGAAAAAAAAAAAAACATTGACACTGTATATTTTTTATGCTTTCTCAAGCAAAGCTAATTTTTAAAGTCCACTGAAAACATATCATAGTGTTGAAGATATACTGTCAACATGCCTAAGTGGTATTAAAATAAAGTAATAAAATCTGATTTCTTCTCTGATTTTACTGTTGTTTGCAATGTTACTTGGCAATATTTTAAAGATATTATTATTTTTGGTATTTTGCATGCTTGTATCACCCGAATGGAAGTTTTAACTCCTATTCACTGGGAATAATAAATATATAAATATATAAATATATGTGGTGGTGGGCATAGATTAATTTTTTTAATCTAGATTAATCTAGATTAAATCTTGAAATTAATCTAGATTAATCTAGATTAAAATGGCTAATTTGAATTCTGCTGAAGGCATTCAGAATATGTGTGCTACCCAAATAATGACTAAAAGTAAGTCTTTGAGAACGGGTTTCTCAAGCCAGGTGGCGCATTAGACCAGGCGCTCATCTCCTGTTTCCAAAATGCATTACAAACTGCTTGACAATTGCATTTACAACACAATTAACTATACAAACTTGTGTAACCAAGTTCTTCTGCGCAAAAGGCTGTACGACGTGCGCGTTCCCGTAAAATACACAGGCGCGCGGGTATGGATAGCCTTTCTGCGTGCATAGTCTTCCAATAAAGTGCGTTGCTTTTAGAAGCGTCAATTCAGTTGTTGCATATAGTTTAATGTCTTTATTTCGGGATTATCAAAGTAAATTATAACTCAAACTTGAGATTTTACTGGGGCACAGCAGATTTTCACTGGGGCACGTGCCCCAGTAAAAAGGGTCTAGCAACGCACGCACCTGCCCTGAAGCGGCTTCATAACTGCATCATGTTTGCACGTCTCATTTGATGTGGTCATTTCACAGAAGTTGAAGACTCGTTCTCGCCTCCTACAGTGCAATTCAACTAGATATACGTCATCCGCGCTAAAATATCAAGGTGAAAGTCATCATAGCTTGCGTAGTTTAGATCCAGCTCCCAACCCAACTTTGAGAATAGATTAACGGCGATATTTTTATCTCGCGATATGAGTCTCACGTTAACGCCGATAACGGCCCACCACTAATATATATATAATAATTCAGTCGAAGCAGAGACATATAGAATGAGGGAATCCCCCACCTCCCCACCCTCTAACTATTCTGTATTATAACGTAATACGTGTAAACATTGTTTGGCGTTTTTTACTTGGAAAAGCAGCTATAAGTTTTTCTAGCATGAAAATAACTATGGATAAACCTGAAACGATAGAAGAAGGATTGGAGATGAATTTAATTTACAAATACGTTACGAAATGTGCATACTTTTAAATTGACACCTGATACAGTGTTTCCCCCGTTGAGTTTGTCCCAAAAGATGATTGTCCCAAAAGATAAAGTTTGTTTTAAAGAGGTTACTTATGCTCATCAAAGCTGCAATACAGAAAAAACTGTACTATTGTGAAATATTATTGCAATTTAAATTTGCAATTCTGAGTCACAGTTCTAAGAAATAAAGTCTAAATTGCTAGATACAAACTCACAATTCTGACTTTTTTTCTCGCAATTCTGAGAAATAAAGTTGCAATTCTAAGGAATAAAGTCCAAATTGCTGGACATAAACTTACAATTCAGATTTTTTTCTCTCGCAGTTCTGAGTAATAAAGTTGCAATTCTGAGAAATTAGGTCCAAACTGCTAGATACAAACTCACAATTCTGACTTTATTTCTTAGAATTGCAACTTTGTTTCTCAGAATTGAGAGAAAAAAAGTCCAAATTGCTGGACATAGACTCACAATATCACTTATGCTCATCAAAGCTGCAATACAGAAAAAAAAACTGTAGTATTGTGAAATATTATTGCAATTTACAAAAATGGTTTTCTATTATAATACACTTTAAAATAAAATGTATTCCTGTAATTCCAACCTGAATTTTCATCACCAATTACTCCAGTCTTGTGTCACATGATCCTTCAGAAATCTTTCTAGTATGCTGATTTATTATCAATGTTTGAAACATATCAAACATCAAAAAAGTTTTCTGCTCAATCATATAAACTTATATTGGCTGGCTACAGTAACAGTATGCATTACTTGTTGCTAAAGTAAGGTATACGTTAACAAATTTAAGAGATAAAAGAAGTGGGAATAAAAAAAGGGAAATAGTTACATGAAATCAGGCATTCATATTCCTGGATTCGACATGGTTTATGAGAACATGTTGCTGAGTCAGACCTCAGGACAAATTACCATATGGAAATGTTCAGAATATGAGATTAGGGGCGGAGAGTGATCCTGAGGGAATTGAAATGAGTGTATCACTCTATCTGCCAGAGAAAACATGTGCATCCACACTTTCTTAAATCTGTCACTTGTAAAGACTTATGATCACTGAAGACTACAGCAAATCTACACATGATGACTCAAGAGGAACACTGCTTGGGTAATTTACATGTACTGAGAGAAGAGGAGAGAAAAAAAAGTTTTTCTCCCATTTCTCCCAAGGTATCCAAATGTAAAAATCAGCCTAAAGCTTGACCCTGTGTTAATCATTAATTTATTTAGTCTAATTCACTGGCTCATCTAGCAAAGCCCAGGGCTGTGAATATTAATTTGTGGTAATTTAGCAGGTCAAGACTTACATTTCTCATGCACCCCCAACATTGTTCATAACAGTAACCAAATGCATTAGCATGAAAAGCAAAGATAATAGCAGCTCCCTGTCTACTTGTGTTTCTGAGGGGTACTGCTCTCTAGACAATGCAAACCATCTTGTCTAAAGCTACCAGCGCTGTGTCCTTTTGTATATTTCATGCAGCTCAGTCGAAGCTTAAGAGCACTTAAATTCTCTGCGGGTTTGTCCACACCATTTTATCTTTCTACTGACACCACGCTTTTGAGAAATGATATAAATAGAAATGCATCAACATATTTTAAAAGCCAGAGTCAGTGGGAATTTATCCATCACTGCATTGGACATTTTCTGCCCAAGTTATTTATACTGGCTATTGGTTTTATTAATCGGGTGTTTAAATTGAATTGTTGCTTTTTATTAAGCAATACTTTAAAAGAAGTATTACTTGACTGCCTACAGTTATTTAAATAAGAAAAAAAAATGTTTAAAGGGTTAGTTCACACAAAACAAAAAACAAAACAGGTTTCAAACAATAGAAAAAAGAAATAACTAACCCTAATTAATGTAGCACAATGTGATGCAATTTTAAAATACATAATAGCCAACACAATTTAAAAAAGGAAACTTTTCATAATACATTACACACATCAATAATATCTCACAATGAATTTGCTTTAAAGTTGGTCGCTTTAAAGATGGTTTCTATTTCAACTTGATGTCATTTTCATCTTCAGTTCTCTTTCACTTTTAATTCTTTCCTTCTCATTGCTTTCCATCTATCTAATGGGCCAGAGATATCGGGCAGGCATTAATTATGCCACGAAGGGCAGAGGAGTGATGACAGAATGGCTCATCAAAACCAGAGCAAGTAACAGCCTGCTGATGGGGAGCAAAAACAGATCATAAATTAGCAAACAAGAAAACCACACACACATATTTGCTTAAAAGGTTTTGCCACACAACACACAAGTTGCTGTATGTTTTCTGTCACATCAGTTCAATATCTGAGTTATGCAAGCCCGTTTTAGGCACTGGATAAAAAATAAAAAAGTTCTGACTTTTTATCTCACATTCTTTTTCCTGCTATTGTGAGTTTACATCTCACAATTCTCTCACAGATCTTTTTTTCACAGAATTGCATGGTATAAACTTGCAATTGCAAGTTATAAAGTCAGAATGGCAAGATATCAGCTCACAATTCTGACTAAATCTTGCATTTCTGAGTAATAAAGTTACAATTCTGAGACATGAAGTAGCAATTCTGAGAGATAAAGTCTGAATTGCAAAATAAAAACTAAATTCTGACTTTTTTCTCTTAGTTCTAAAAAAAACAGTCACAATCTAAGAAATAAAGTCAGAATTGCATGATATAAACTTGCAATTCTGAGAAACATAGTTGGAGTTCTAAGAAACAGTCTAAATTGCAAGATAAAAACTCACAATTTTGTACTTTTTTCTTGCAATTCAGAGAAATAAAGTCTAAATTGCTAGATACAAACTCACAATTCTGACTTTTTTTCTTCCAATTCTGAGAAATAAAGTTGCAATTCTGAGAAATAAAGTTGCAATTCTAAGAAATAAAGTCCAAATTGTGAGATATTAACTCAATTCTGACTTTTTCAGAGCAATTCTGAAAAACAAAGTTGCAATTCTGAGAAATTAGGTCCAAATTACTAGATACAAACTCACAATTCTGACTTTTTTTCTCTCATTTATGAGAAACAAATTTGCAATTCTAAGAAATAAAGTCCAAATTGCTGGACATAAACTCACAATCCTGACTTTTTTTCTCATTTCTGAGAAACAAAGTTGCAATGCTAAGAAATAATGTCTAAAATGCTAGATAAAAACTCACAATCCTGACTTTTTACTCGCAATTCTAAGAAACAAAGTTGCAATTCTAAGAAATAAAGTCCAAATTGTTGGACATAAACTCATAATTCATGCTTGTTTTCTCGCAATTCTGAGAAATTAAGTCCAAATTGCTAGATACAAACTCACAATTCTGACTTTTTTTTCACAATTCTGAGAAATAAAGTCTAAAATGCTAGATACAAACTCACAAATCTGACTTTTTTCTCACAATTCTGAGAAACAAAGTTGCAATTCTAAGAAATAAAGTCCAAATTATTGGACATAAACTCATAATTCTGAGAAATAAAGTTGCAATTCTGAAAAATAAGTCTAAATAGCAAGATATAAATGCACAATTCAGATTTTTTTTCTCAGAATTGAGAGCTTATATCTCACAGTTCTGACTTCATAACATGGAATTGCGATCTATTAAGTCAGAATTGTGAGTTACAAACTCGCAATTCTAAGAACGTAGTCTTTTTTCTCCTTCAAAATTGGACTTTATAACTGGCGATTGTGAGTTTATATCTAAAAAAAAGTCAGAACTGTAAGATATAAACTTGCATTTGGGAGAAAAAAGTCAGATTGGTAAGTTTATATCTCACAATTGTGAGTTAATGTCTCACAATTCAGAGAAAAAAGTCAGAATTGCAAGATGTAAACTCACATTTGCGAGAAAAAAAAAGTCAATCAGCTTTTTTTTATTTTTATTTTTTTATTCATCGGTGGAAATGGGCTTCTATACTGAATAAATTAGGAAGACAAACGTATCAGAAAAAAAAAAATCTTAAATAAATAAATAAGAAACCCAATTATAACCACAAATTTTTATAAGCCGTTGGAAACCCCTGAAGCAGAGACCTGAATGTTCAGCCAGGGGCAAACTTGCACTTAATAAGAGCAGTAGTTTTGTTGACCAAGATGCTTTGCTCTCAATTACTCATTTCTCAGAGCTGCAGCAGGAGCCAATGAGGCCGAGGGAAGCTATTAGGCTCGACATGTATGAGCAGCATGACAACATTTCCTGCAAACCTCTGCACTTCTTTATTCAATAATTTGCATTTTGCTGTTAGTTTTTATTTGTTTTGTTTATTTATTTCATACAGTAAGGTGTACCTGTAGCTGTCGCCAAAATAGGTTAAAAGGCTCGCCTTGGGAAAATGTGCTTTCTTGTTCCAGACAGAAAATGACTTCAAGGAATGGACTCTTGACTAATTGAGCACAGGGACGCTTCTTCAGATGAGGCCTTTGAAGAGAGATGAAATGGAATGAAGTACAAGTTCTCTCTCGGAATGAAATTCCAGATGAAAAACATGAAATATAATGAATGCAAATCTAATGAGGATGATGTCTGGAGAAACAGGCTTTCGACTAGACTGACTATATTCTCACTATACATATGTCATGTACTGTAAACGTTCACAACCGCTTTAATGGCTTGTGACTAATCATGTTACATGTTACATTGCTTGTCTATTTGCATTAGAACAAGTCTAATATGACTCGTTTACGCCATTACTATCTGTCTCAGGTGACCTGATCACAAGTTGACATTGCAAAAAATAATAATAAAAAAAGTAAAATAAATCAAGTACCTTTCCCACAGCTCAATGTCAAAAAAATAAATAAATAAATAAAATTATGGCATCTGTCTCAGGATTTATTTATTTTTTTTAATAAAATAAAATAAAATAAAATAAATAAATCCTTCCAAAATAATAAAAAAATAAATCAAAACTAAATAAAAGCACCTTTCCCACAGCTCAATGTCAACAAAAAAAAAAAACACTATTGTATGACATCTGTCTCAGATGACCTAAGCACAAATTAACAGTGCAAAATAAAACTAAATAATAAAAAAGCACCTTTCCCACAGCCTTCCAAAATAATAAAAATAAATAAAATAAATTCTACAAAAATTAAATAAAGCACCTTGTCCACAGCTCAATATATATATACATACATACATACATACATACACACACACACACACATACATATATATATATATATATATATATATATATATATATATATAAAGTAGAATATGATACCTGGTTATATCATTAACATCAGTCTCAGATGACTTGATCAAATAATGATAAAAGCCTTCTCAAAAAAAATTATGTGTTAACTTAATTCAGAGGTAGTCAGAAATGCATGTGATCAAAATGCATTTTCAGTGTAAATGTTAATGCATTCTAATATGACCAGGACAACAGATCACTTTAAATCAATCATCGAGCTAAAACAATGGTTTTAAACTTGGCCGGTAACATGCAGCAGATGCTCGACTACAATGAGCACTGAACTAAAAATGTTATATTTGCGTAGAGAGCATAAATGCTAAAAGCAATTCTGCTACACAGAATAGCTGCCATTTTCCACTTACTAATTAACATTGTTATACATAAAACATTAGAATACATCCTACAAATTCACACTTGTGACTTGAAAGGGAGCTGATTCTTTTTGCCAAATCCTGATATCTGGACATTGAGGACAGATAACAGGAAGATGTGATACTGGATTATTTTGATAAGGGTGACGAAGGATGAAAAGAATCAGGTGTCTCATCACATGTTCCCAGCAGGGGTCTGTTTGTCACACGTTGTCATGCGTCTGGACTCGGGCCAGCGACAAAAGGCCAAGACACTGATGATTCGAGTAGAGCCGTATCCCTCATCACACAACTCAAAAAAGTCTCTAGTTAGAAAGTTATATTATGCAGTTTTAATTAGACCCTCTCAGCAAGCACCTTTCTGCCTGCGGGCTGTGAAGAAAAGTTTGGCTTTGAAAAATCCACGCAGACGGAGTTCAAATCTCGCAGAGTCTCAAAGTAAAACGAGACCTTTCTATATATGGCTTGTCAGAAAAGAGAAAAAAAAAAACCTCGGTGACATGCCAAGTTGGCATTGTTCCTGGCATTTCTCCTGCCCTTAGTCGAGCCAAGAAATGGCATTAGTTATGGTAAACCCCTAAGGTCTCAAAGCGATGGTTTTCATTAGAAGGAACGTGGCTTATCATCAGGAGTCTGACATTACACCGCTACCAGATTCATCGGGGGTATGACACATGGCAGAATGAATCCCATCTCACTCGGACTCTGAGGGGAACAGTTGGGGTAACGTCAGACAGCCGCCGCCATTATGTTTGTTCCTGAATATTCTGGAGGCCCTCATTTTCAAACGGAAAGAAAGTCCCTGTGAGAGACTTCAGGCGTACTGATAATGAGTTCAGGGACCCGTCCTCCACCATCCTGGACACCTGTAAGGTTTGACTTCTCACCCTCCTCTGTCAGATGACAGTGTGATATATCACTGCATAAAAGGCGATGGGTACAAGAAGCCAATTCGTCACTTTAGATGGAAATGTCACAATACAAAGTCAGGAATGGCAAGATTAAAAGTTATCTCTCTCACACTCGCACTCGCACACACACACACACTATTTGTTGTTGTTTTTCAATTTAGTTAGTTTGAATGCAACACAATAAAAAAAAAAAAAGTGAAATGTTTCAACCTCCATATATGGCATTTCCTTTAAGGGAGGCAGTGTCTTCTCAAAATATTGGACGAGAAAATTGGATGAGAAAAAAATAGTAGAAAAACAAAACATTAAAAATTGTATAAATTACTTGTTTCTCTAAAGAAACATTGTCCAACAGTGACACCAGCAGGGTAAAGTTACAGCGAGAGTCCGAGTTTTAACAGACCCCCTCAAGCACAGTGAGTTTAGTGGGGGTAATTGAGAATGAATGGGGGAAAGGCAATATCTTCATCGCAATATTATTAATAAGATTGGATATGACTGGTTATGTTCGACTGTGATTGGTTCATGTGATAAATCCCGCCTTTTGTGTTCATGTGCGTTCCACATTCACAAATCAGTCTAAATGTACAACATAATGGTGTTATTGGGAAGACTAATTTAAAAAAGCAAGTAAACAATCCACACACTTAATCACTTTATGTCAAAATAAGACTTAAAGGAGTAGTTCACTTCTAGAACAAAAATGTACAGATAATGTGCTCACCTCCTTGTCATCCAAGATGGCCATGTCTTTCTTTCTTCAGTCGTAAAGAAATTATGTTTTTTGAGGAAAACATTTCAGGATTTCTCTCCATATATAATGGACTTCTAGGGTGCCCCCAAGATTGAATTTTCAAAAATGCAGTTTAAATGCAGATTCAAAGGGCATTAAACGATCCAGCCGAGAAACAAGGGTCTTTTCTAATGAAACAATCGGTTATTTTATTACATTAAAAAAAAAGAAAATTATATACTTTTTAACCTCAAATGCTCATCTTGTCTAGCTCTGTGTGAACTCTGTTGTATTCCGGTTCATGACAATTAGGGTAGGTTTGAAAAACTCCCATCTCATTTTCTCCTCCAACTTCAAAATCACCCTACATCACTGTTTTACTTTTTGTAGGGCGTTTGTAAGGGCGTTTGACCTTCTTCACATTTTCACTTGTAACTACTGGGTCGGTACTTCTGCAGTAATGTAGGACGATTTTGAATATTGAGGAGAAAATGAGATGGGAGTTTTTCGACATACCCTAACTCATGAACCGCAAACCAAAGTTCACGAAGAGCTAGACAAGACAAGCATTTGAGGTTTAAAAGTATATAAATTGTCTTTTTTTATTTAGAAAATAACTAATCGTTTTGCTAGATAAAACCTTTTTTCCTCGGCTGGGATCGTTTAGAGCCCTTTGAAGCTGCATTTAAACTGAATCTTTGAAGTTCAAATTTATGGGCACCATAGAAGTCCACTATATGGAGAGAAATCCTGAAATGTTTTCCTCAAAAAACTATTTCTTCGACTTAAGAAAGACATGAACATCTTGGATGACAGGAAGAGTACATCATCTGTACATTTTTGTTTTTGTTCTTAAAATGGCATGAAAACATTATCTGTAAGAGTATTTAATGAGTAATTAGTTGTAATTAGGTGAAATTAAAAGTAAATCTCTGTGTCTGTGACCAATATAGTAAGTTCACAAATAAAATATGTTTAAATTGTTACCGCCTTGCATTATTTTGGAATAAATGTATAATGCTTAAAAACAATAACTTGATGAGATTCATACAGCTTTAATAAATAAAATATAGAAAATATAGATTAAAAACAGATTAAGTTAATGTAAAAATATAAAATAGTTTTTTTTGTTTTTTGTTTTTTTTTCTGACAGCGTAATGTTTATTTAACCAAGAACATGTGACTGGTTTATAAATTTACATTTGATTAAAAAAAAATCATTTCAGAACACCACCGCACATCACTTATATTTTACTTATTTCATTTTGTACTCCTGATAATAAAAAATAATTAATTAATTAATTTAATGACCATTTTTGTGACTCATTGAAGTGATTTGTTCACTAATGTACATGTGCTTTATTGTACCTCTTCTCTACTTTGCTATAATTTAAAATGTAATTTATTCCTGTGAAGCCAAGCTGAATTTTCAGCATCATTACTCCAATGTCACATGATCCTTCAGAAATCATTCTAATATGCTGATTTGCTGCTTAAGAAACATTATTATTATTGTCAAATGTTTAAAACAGTTAATATTTTTTTAATGAAAACCACAAATCTTTTGCATCATAAGGTCAGATAATCACCTAATTACACCTAATTTTTCTGTTTAAAGGGTAAGTTATAAATTATTTGTGCAAAAAACTACCTACACACAAAGATTTCTTCCCATTCAGCTGTGCATCGGCATTACAGCACCAGATTCAATGTACACATTGATTTCAAACCAGAAGAAAAGCACAATTTGCTTAGATTTTTTAAATGAGCTATTTTTAGGTTACAGTGTATCTTTGTGCATGCAAATGCATTCATTGTCTATTGTAACAATGTAATTATTGTCTTCAAAATATTACTTTAACATAAAACATAATTTAAAAAGCCACAGTGCAGAATATTCATCAGCAGTGCCGCTGCTGTAGAAAACACTGGGTCAGAGTTTATAAGCATTCCACAACCTTTCTAATTTTCTGCATCAATTATCTCCCCCCCTCCCAACCCCACTGAGAATGTGTAAAATAATAAGCCAATGAACCAATCCACCTGCTGTGTAAACTCTAACACACTAATGCTCCATTCCACAAACGTTTAACAAAACCGCTTTGGATGGCTCCGACCGGCGCTGACCCCGCCAACCCCCAACCATTTATTCTCCGAAGCTCTCCCCACCCTGAATCGAATACCAATGATATGGTCACCTTGAAAGTCCAATAAAGAAAGCACCAGTGAAAACATTAAGTGCACCGACCACACACCCTTGGGGTGTCTCTACTCCCTCTGTCACTCTAATCCTTTATCGTTTGTAATTGAGGTAACAATTACATTGTGACCCTCTGTAGAAAATAAATCTTTCGCTCTGGCTGTGCTCTATCCATCTTCATTAGCATGGCACTGATGTGGTGTTTATTATCTGCTGAGTAGGATCCGGGTCTCCTGAGGCATGGCACCAATTCACAACACTACAGCGCTCTGCTGAAGATACCTGAAGAGTCATTCGGGGATACGCGCGCATCAAAACCCAAAGGAGAACAGCGGATACGTCAACAAACCGGTCATTAAAGGAAACGCGAGATATTGATTCGCCAACCCACGTACGCTGACGCATTACATAATCTACAGGGGATCAAAATGTGAAAGACTTACAAAGAAGTCATTAAAGCATTTTGCAGTTATAAAATAAATCAGTGGTAGTTGCAGCAAAACGCATTTGTAAAAAAGAGCAGTTTCACACTCATTAAAGTTATTAAATCATTTCTCCCACCAGATGTTTCATTTATCACACAGAGGCTCATTCAGCAAGCTCCGATCCTGCTGAATGCTAAGCTCTGCGGAATAACACACAAACAGATACACATTCGCTGGTGTTTAAGCCTGACCCAGGAGGGAGGGAGGCCATCGTAGCCCTTCGGAAGGTCTGTCTGGCTCAGTGAGGCAGTCAGTCAGGCCGAGCCCCTGCTGGCGACTGGCCCCTTCATTATCTGCTTTTAATTGCTTATTTAATGGGCTCTCCTCAAGCACCGTAGCCCTGCTGTGAGAGTAAGACTGCAGCCTGGATTCAGCCTTCCTAGCCGACACTCCGCATCAGCGCGATCGCAGCAGGGCATCCAAACCCACAACCAGCATCCTCCTCTTCGGCGTCATTACTGGTACTTGCCTTAATCGGTTACAGTTCTGGCTGGAGGGTGAATTCTGTATTTGTAGGATCGCACTGAAAGATGCTCATTTGACCCTTGTTTACTATAATTATAGCATCTGCGTTTGTCTCAAACGTGTCTTTTCGTGGTACTGCAAGCAGCAATTTACCCATTTCAAAATGAGCACCTATGCAATTGCCCTCCAATCGCATCAAACAATGAGAGTTGACCTTAAATTCACACAGAATTCACAGATTATCACTGCAGTGAAATGTAGCAGGTAAATCATGATATGAGTAAGTGATATTCTGAGTTCAATACATGCTCATAAATGTTATAGAGCATTTACAATGGAAGTAAATGGGGCTAATGTTTAGTCATGTCATGACATGAATTAAATATTCCAGGTACAATACAGCTTAAGCTTAATAAACTGCATTTGTGCATTTTGTTGACCATCCTATAAAAATATAATTTTGGCTCACCCTCATTTTTCAAGAGAGAGAGGTAAGCACCAACAATGAAAAAAATGGGCCCAAATTTTCTTTATAAAGAAGTATAAGCGGGAATGGAAAGTTTGTAATTTTATAAAAGTCTCAATACGAATTAAAGTAATATTCTTGGTTTAATACATGCAAAGCTCAATATGACAGCATTGGTGGCATTTTGTTGATTACCACAAACAAAGTTGTTCTGCTGAGGCACTTTCAGTGGAAGAAAATGGGAGAATTTAAGGATTTAAAAGTAGAGTTTATAAGTAAAGCTTATAAGTCATTATGTTTTAAGATAATATTCAGAGATTAGTATATCTGAATCTTACTCTCTTAATTTTGCTGATTACCACCAAAAAAAAAAAGTAATGGTGATGCATTTACAATGGAACTAGAAAAAGCATTTCAAAGCAGAAATGCAAATTAATTTTGCTGATTACCTTGCAAAATATTCTGAGATCATTTAATGTTAATGTTAACCTCAGTTGAAAGCATTGGTGAAATTTGTTGAATACCAAAAAAATAATTTTGGCTCATTACGAAAATAAATAAATAAATGAAAGGGTGATGCATTTATAATGGAAGTAAACAGGGCCAAATTTGATAAAGATTTAAAAGCAGAAATGTTAAGGTGATGCGTGTATTGTTAAGCTCAGTCGACAGCATTTTATTGATTACCACAAAAAATATTCTGAATCATTTTGTGCAAATCTCAATCGAAAGCATTAGTACAATTTAGCTGATTACCACAAAAAATCATTTTAGCTCATTACAACAAAATAAAAAAGGGGATGCATTTATAATAAAAGTAAATGGAAGTGGGGACCATTAAGATTATTATTATTATTATTTTTTTTTTTTTTTTTTTGCAGTGAGCCAAAATGATTTTTTTGTGGTAATCAGCTAAATTTCACTAATGCTTTTAATTGAGATTAACACAAAATGATTTCAGTTTTTACTTTTTTTTGGTAATCAATAAAATCCCGTCCACTCAGTGTACTTTAATTCATACTGTTACTTTACATTTCTGCTTTTAAATTTTAATAAAAAATGGTCCCCACTTCCATTTACTTTTATTATAAATGCATCCCCTTTTTTATTTTGGTCCAATGAGCTAAAATGATTTTTGAGGGAGGATTTTTATAACGATTTAAAGGCAGAAATGCAAAGTAACAATGTGATTTAAAGTATACCGTTAAGCTTAGTTGACAGTATTTTATTGATTACCACAAATAAATATTTTGAGATAATTTTGTGTTAATCTAAATTGAAATCATTAATGCAATTTTGCTGACTACCACAAAAAATAATTTTTGCTCATTACAAAAAAAAAAAGTTAAGGTGATGCATTAATAATTCAAGTAAATGGGGCCTTTTTTAAAAAAAACTTAAAAGCAGAAATGTAAAGTAACAATAGGACGAAGTATATTGCTGAGCTCAGTTGACAGCATTTTAGTCATTACCAAAATATATATATATAAATATCTGAAATCATTCCGTGTTAATCTTAATTGAAAGCATTAGTGCAATTTAGCCGATTACCACAAAAAAAAAAAAAAAAAATTGCCTCATTACAAAAAAAAAGTTAAACTGGTGCATTTATAATGGAAGTAACTGGGGCCGATTTTTTATAAAGATTTAAAAGCAGAAATGTAAAGTAACAATATAAATAAAAGTACATTGTTAAGCTTAGTTGAGAGCATTTTACTGATTACCAAAAAAAAAAATTCTGAGAATTTTGTGTTAATCTCAATCAAAAGCATTGATGCAACTTTTCTGATTACCACAATAAATAATTTTGGCCCATCAAAAAAAAAAAGTTAAGGTGATGCATTAATAATTGAAGTAAATGGGGCCAATATTTATATATATATATATATATATAAATTTTAAAGCAGAAATGTAAAGTAACAATATGACAAAGTATAAGCTCAGTTGACAGCATTCTATTGATTACCCAAAAAAACTAAAAAAAAAAAAAAAAAAAAATCTGAAATCATTCTGTGTTAATCTCAATTTAAAGCATTAGTGCAATTTTGCTGATTACCACAAAAAATAAATTTGGCTCATTACAAAAAAGTTAAGGTGATGCATTATAATGGAAGCAAATGGGGCCATTTTTTTAAATAAAGATTTAAAAGCAGAAATATAAAGTAACAACATGAATTAATGCAAATTGCTAAGCATTTTAGCGATTACCAGCAAAAAAAAAAAAAAAAAAAAAAACAGAAATCATTCCGTGTTAATCTCAATTGAAAGCATTATTAGTGTAATTTTGCTGATTACCACATTTTAAAAAAGATTTAAAAGCAGAAAAGTAACAATATGAATTAAAGTATATAGTTAAAGCAAAATGATTTAAACGTAGAAATGTTGAGCTTATTTTATAAAAGCACTTAATTCTTCTGTTAAACTTATATAATTACAGCTGTATTATTTGAGATTTAAAGCTTTAAGCCATTTTAGAGTCATTTATATTGTTTTGAGTGTTGGCAAGAAAACAACATTAAAAAACAGCTTATAATTTTACACAGAAAATGTTAGCAATGGATTTTTCATTTAAGCATGCATATTATTTATGTTGTGGCTATACTATTGAAACTGTGAATATTTTAATATGTGCAGACTGGCCCCATCCAAAAAAAAAAAAACTACGGTCAAAGTCAAAATTTTTTGTATTATTCAACATTATGACACAAATACTGTCAGTTACACCCAATAAACCTAATATATCCCATTAAGCGTTGAATAAAAACACATTAATGCAAGACTGAATGCTGTACTTGATTGCCTGCTCTGCTCTGATTGCTGCACAATGCACTGGTGAACACCACAAATGCCAAGCTGCTCATCACATGGTTCAAACGGCAGCATGCCAGAGGTGACCTTTTCATCCTATCCCTGTCATGCTCAATCATGTCATGCTCCTAACCCACGGCGATGCCACACAGACAGCACTTCTTCAATGCTATTGAGTGCGGTACACAGCTCAGAGACCGAAAGCACAGAGCAATATGAACACCTGCAAACATCGAGCATGTGTAAAAAAACACGGTTGCATATGTAGAGCATTTATGAGAGGATATGTAATGCTTGGCTGGTGTCGCAAAATGTGCAAGGAACATATTGAACGGTGACGCCACCAAGTGGAACGCATCACCACTCTCTGCTCATTACTGCTTTCCACAAGACATTAGCTCAGCAGTCAGGCACGCTTTAATTATAGAGGCCGGTTCGAATACCACATCCTGAGTTTAAAACGTCAAAACACAGGTGTAAACATTCCCTGAGAGGTGCTTAGCCATGCAGATAAGAATAAAGCCCATACGAGTGTAAGACATTAAACAATTCCAGTCCCGTGTCGTGCTGTTTGTGAAATCAGAGCGAAACAAACTTATCTTGCAGTCTATGAACAAAAACACACAATCAATAATGGCCAATTCCTAAATTCAGAGTAACCGAAATAGTTTTTCCCCCTCTAGTGGCATGTAATCTAATCGAGCCGATCGATACGCATCCTCCCCCTAATCATTAAAAGACAAGCAGTCCAGTCAGCTCAGATTTTCAGTATGATTGCAGAAATTCTACAATTGCACTTCCTCCACTGACAAGTCATTTGTAAAAAGAAAGCGAACATTACAAATTAAGTAATTAAGTCTGACTGGAGCAAAAACAAATAGCAAAGCTTTTATCTTGCTTCCAGTAAATGCAAAGTCATTAGTGATTTGGGCTAACAAGCAATTGACAGTGGATTAAATAATTTTAATGAGGTGCAAGGCTTTCCTCTAGCCAAATACGAGAATAATTAAATAAAACGCTAGCTTGCGTGTCTGAGGCTTCCAATTTCAGTGCAGAAAAATCTGAAAAAATAAATAAATAAAAATACAAATAAATAAATAAACAAGCTGAACCATTTAATTAATGCTTATCTCTTACTACGAGTAAATTCAGGGAAGAAAAGTTGTACAATTTACTTTAAGGAACATTTTAACTCATCATACTACAGACTTTAAAGTCTCATTTACTAATTAATAGAAATGAAGCAACACTAAGACTCTGAGCTTGAGGGAGGATAATTCTATATTGTCTGCTTACTGAAGGATAATGCACTCAGGGCTGCATTAGCATCTACTTCAAAATGCTTTGTGCAGCCTGCAAAAAAAAAAAAAAAAAAAAAGACCACTTATGTTTAAACCAATAAAAGAGCACCTGGCAACTATGATGAGCTTTTGTGATCAGGCTCTTTGCCAATTTTGTGCGTCATATACCTGCTCATTTATGGCTTGGTGAAGTAAAGATAATCAGCTCTGAAAACGTTTGCTGACTCAGAATAACACGTTGACAAAATATTGTGATTATGCAGTTCATAAACGCAGATGCAAAACATGGCAAAAAACAACAAAATAAGCAATAAAGATTAAAAATGAATGCAATAAAGGTTTTAAAGGGGACACATCTTAAAAATCTTTTTCCGATTTAAAGTGCTATAATTGGGTTCCCGCTCCATCTACCAGCCCAGAAAATGTGAAAAAAAGGACAGACCAATAACTTTATTTTGGTAAGCTTTTCTCTACAAGCATGTGAAAAAAACAAGCCGCTCAGATCTTGCTCCCCTCGTGATGTAGGAAGGGGATCTTATTATAATATTACCGCTGCTTAATCTGTACGTTTCCACCCACGGCGCTGACATTTTGTTTTCGCAACAACGGTGTACTAGTTCCAACGCCATGGCAAAAGTTCTAGGAAAGCATGCTAACTGTTCTGTCTTTGGCTAAACAGACGAGTTCCAGCCTCCAAAGAGACATTTATTTACTGTATATTTCACTGCTGCCACATAGATCTAATATAAACATGCAATTTTTTCCCAGCTGTTTACCTTCACAGACATCCCCAACTGTTTTTGTAACCCATGTGTGTTTTTAACATAAATGTGTGTGTATTTGACAGTTTAAGCCCAATAAGACATGAAAGAGAACTTTAGTACTCACATGCCGCGTAACAGCCACTTTCTGTGTGTGTGCTTTTGATGTGTGCGCTCAGAAAAGTGTATATCAGAAGTACTAATATGGTTTAAAACACGATTTCAGTTTAAAAGACATGATAAAATCCAAATAGATATTTTTTAGCAGAGTATCTGAGGTACAAGCTGTAAAGGCACAGCTCTATTCTGGAAAAGGGGGCTAGGAGCGGCAGCTCATTTGCATTTAAAGAGGCATGCACAAAAAAAGTTTGTTTCTGCTTAAACTCAAAATAGGCATTTTTAAAATGATATAATAAATGATGTGTGGGGTATTTTGAGCTGAAACTTCACAGACACATTCTGAGGACACCTGAGACTTACAGTGCCTTGTGAAAGTATTCATACCCCTTTTTTTATTTCATGTTTTGCTATGTTACTGCCCCTTATGTTAAACTGCTTTAAATTACTTTTTCCCACATCAATCTACACTCCATACACAAGTCATTTTGAAATGAGGAAGTTATCTGCTATTCTTCTCCTCACCTCTTCACCTCTCAAGCTCTGTCAGTTTGGATGGAGGCTGATACACATTTTCAGGTTTCTCTAGAAATATTTGATTGGCTTTAAGCCCAGGCTGTGGCTGGCCCACTCAAGGACTTTCAGAGTTGTCTATAAGCCACTCTTGCTGTGTTTTAGGGTCACTGTCCTGCTGGAAGGTGAACCTTCTGCCCAGTCTGAGGTTCTGAATACTCTGGACTGGGTTCTCATTAAGGCTATCTCAATATTTTAGTGCATTGAGCTTTCCTTCTACTCTGATGAGTCCTTCAGTCCCTGCCACTGAAAAACAGCCCCACAGCATAAGGCTGCTACCAGCACACTTTACCTTTAAGATGGTACTCTGCAGGTAATGAGCAGTGTCTGGTTTCCTTCAAACATGATGCTTGGAATTGAGGTTCATCAGACCAGAGAATTTTGTCTTCAGGGTCCTTTAGGTGCTTTTCCACAAAATCCAAGTGTGTTTTCATGCCTTTTCACTGAGGAGAGAATTGAGTCTTGCCACACCGCTATAAAGCACAGATAGGTGGAGTGTTGCAGTGATGTTTATTCCTTCTGTAAGTTTCTCCTATCTGCATATATGACAATGGAGCTCAACTCAGCTTCTTGGTCATCATTATAGGCAACGCCCTTCTCCATCGATTGCTCAGTCTGGCCAGGAGGCCAGCTCTAGAAAGAGTCCTGGTTGTTTCAAACTTCTTTCATTAAGGGTAATGGAAATTCCCAGATGTGTGGCTTGATGCAGTGTTTCTGAGCTCTGCAGGCAGTTTTTTGACATCAGGACTTGGTTTTTGCTCTGATATGCATTTTCAGCTGTTAGACCTTTAATTAAGATGTGTGTGCCTTTTCAAATCCTACCCATTTAATTTAATTTGCCACAGGTTAACTTCTTTCTAAGTGTAGTAGCATCTGAATGCTCCAGAGCTAAATGTCAACTGTCCCAAATAAGGGTATGAATACTTACGCAATAGGATCATTTAAGTTTTTTATTTTTAATAAATTTGCAAAGATGTTAAAACCAGTTTTTTTTTCTTTGCTGTTATGGTGTATGGAGTGTACACTGATGTGGAGAAAAAGTAATTTAAAACAGTTTAACAAGACAGCAACATAACAAAATGTGAAATAAATGAATGGGTATGAATACTTTCGCAAGGCAAAAAAGACTGTATATTATATATTGTAAAAAGGGGCATAACAGGTCTCCTTTAAATAAGTACTGCTAAATATTTAAGATAAACTTGAACAATTATAAAAAATATTATTGTTCATGTTGTTGCTCAAGAACACTACATCAGCAAGAAACTTTCTCCATAAAACTCACAGTATCAATTAAGTTTGCATGAAAAGAACAGAACTCAGTCCATAAAACAAAGTTGCCTCAAGTCACAAGCTAATTCAAAAAAATGCATTTGATAACTCATGTAATAAATAATTTATCAAGCACTTATTTATAGAACCACCCATATAAATGTGAAATAGTCCCCTATGGACAGCAGAAATACGGCACTGCAGTGAACCCCTGATTTGACATATTACAGAAGAGACACATACTTAAAGATCTTAAAGAAGAAGAGTTACTGTACAGCTGAAATATGACTCCGTAGTTATTGTATTTCACAGTTTTAGCTATGTGCACAGATTTGAAGCAAAAGTGCAATAGATTTCTGGACTGTCACTGAGAACCAACAGCTGGCATGCTGTGTCAAATAAAACACAATCTGTGTGCTGGAAGTGCTTCTTCCTATAGTGTCGATTGGATTACACATTTCCTGACCTCTGCTCCTGCAGTCTGTTGCTAGCGCTCTAGTTTCTTATGTGAAGTTGAGCTGTGATCAAATAAGGACATCTGAAACCTCCTGTCATGCTGATTTCTTCCAGTATATCGGTATAAAATAATGGCCCTGCAGGTACACTGTTTGGATTTGTAATTGTGTGTGTGTGTGGATTGTAAATGTAGATAGATGTAAAAGATGCAGCAGGTGTTCTCTGCTGGGTGTGCATGAAGACAGATGAGCTACTCACATCTTCTATATTGATGATGATGAACCCCCATAATTCCACACACCTGCACCTTTGGAGACATGGTGAGAGGAAGCAGAACTAGGCATTGCAGTGAAGCTGGAAAACTTTTTTTTTTTTCTCTCTGGTGCTTTCAGGAGTGCAGGAATGAGACATGCTCTCTATGCTTATGCTTACACTGCCTCAGAATACTGTGCTAGTCCTGTTTGGAGTAACCAAACGTAACAGATCAGATACAAAAGATATCTTTATGGTCAGACAATACTGAAAGCACTGGCTGACCATTTTTTTTGTGTTCAACGTGCATCAGGTGGTCAGTGAACTAGGTCTACTGAAGTGCTTTGAACTACACTGTGTTATTCTATTTGTTGATGTAATTTCAACTGAAACAGGAAGAGAGGGCAGGACATATCAAGCATCATAGTGTTTTGTTTATATTAGCTTGGGCCAGAGCCGTTGAGTAAAGCCTCATTTGACAGCGTATGACAGCCACAATGTCATCCATATCACAATAACAGCATTAGTGTAGAATTCAAAAGCAGACCGTGTACACGCTGCGTTGGTTCACATGACACAGTGCAAAACCACAGTCTTTTCCGTACCATTCACCGTACAGAAAATCAGGCATGGTGCCAGATTTTTTTTTTCTGTACCGGGGCTAAGGGGGGTAGACCAATATTTGGGGGTGCTAAAAAAAAAAAAAAATACATTCATGACATTTTTTTATTTATTTATTTTTTTTATTTAACCTTTGTTTAACCAGATAAAATCAGTTGAGAACAAGTTCTCATTTACAACTGCAACCTGGCCAAGACAGGGCTAAACAGTGCGACGAAAACAACAACATAAAATTACACATAAAAATAAATAAGCATACAATCAATAAACCAATCCATATACAGAAAGAAACAAAATATAATACAATAAACAATATATTAAAAAGTAGGGAAATAAATAGGCCATAGTAATAAAATAAATTACAGATTTACGCTAAATCAACATTGAAAATATGAAAATGCAAACAATAAAGTGCAACTAAGAATACTAAAATACACAATAAATAAAAATAAGAGGCTATAAACAGGTACAGTGATCAGTAAACAATTTTGACAGCTGATGCTTAAAATCAGTTAAAGAAATTGGAACCTCTAGTTTAAAAGATTTTTGCAATTCATTCCAGTCATAGGCAGCAGAGAATTGGAAGGAACGGCGACCAAAAGAGGTATAAGCTTTAGGGATCAACGTTACTTAATGTTTTTTTTTGTATACACCACATTTAACAGAGGCATAGTTTTAAATAGTATTTGGCAATATAACAGGCATCTTCATCAAAATAGACACAAGCACATTACCAAAAATGTGTTGAGATGAAATAGTAAGGAGATTTGAATCATTTATTAATAAACTAATGTTTTCAGAGTCAGTGTCGCAAAGATAATCCTGACACGCCATTTCCTCATTGGAGAAGAAATGCCTTTAGAGAGAAATGCATCTTTACGAATTATATAGTAATAAAAGAGTTTTTCGATTTAAATGATTTTGTTTTAAGGTAGCAATTCAAAGCATTCTATAGATATATTTATCTTGTCTGTAAGGCAAGTAGGCTATTCGCTGAGTTTGGGTTCATCGTTGTGAAGCGCTCCCGTTTCGAGATGGCAGAAAGTGCATCCTCTTTGTTTTCTTTATTTTACAAAAGCACAACGTTTTGTTGATATTTTGAGTGCACACAAATTAAAGTAGACCCTTTACATTTACGAATAATGTATTAATCTTACCTTTATGAGCAAAAAAGCATGCATGTGATCTTGCTGGCGCCTCCATGTCATGTAAAGCACGCTTTAGCTTCTACTCTCCACACAAAGAACTGGATATGCGTCTAACAGCGCACATTTATATAGGTTAAATGTTTAAACTAACATTGTGATATGTTTGAATTGCTTAATATCTATAGATTTTATTTCAGGCAAGTCGTTATGATTTGAGAAGGCTAAATAGATCAAACTTAGCTATGATTAACTCATTGTCTGCTGCTGGCCACTTGGTCATTACGCCTACTTTAAAAACCAAAATATATATTTAACAAACAAAAATTGCTCAATACGTTTTTCTAAACAAACTTAAAAAAAAATGAAACAAGATATGATTACTATGCCATTACATACAAAACTGAACTATATTAATAGCTGTTTTGGGAGAAGGGGGGGAAATTACGGGCTCGGGTCGGAGTCCGTCCGGACTCATACCAAGAATTCTGATAAGCTGTTGGACAAGGGCCGGGCTAGGGCCTATATTTGAGGCTTGTGCAGGGCTCTACACAAGACAACGGCAAAAACCAAAAACCTTTTACATGCAAAGGTAAAAGACTTCAGAACTGGACAGCACCATGCACTCAGCATTAACAACACAATTCATATGCGTAATAAGAACTATTAAACATTAAACGAACACCATCACAATGTTAGTGATTATATAATGGATTCAATGTAGCCTAATGCAGGAAACTGCGCTCACATGACGCGGAGGTTACTGCGTGACAGATGTGTGCACAGGACAGCACTCTTCCATCTCAACCGCATTGGGGGCTAAACCGGGGCTATAGTCCCTCCTAGCCACTGTGTAGCGCCGTCACTTCAGAAAATACTAACTCCGTGAACAAAAGACAGATTTCAGCTTTGTCGTCTATTTTTAGTGTAGGGGGTGAGACGCTTCAGATTCTAGAGAGAATTTGATTTGACAGAAGCTGAAGTGCAGGATGATGTCATCAAAATCATTGCTCCATTTTGGCAGAAGTGACTATAACTTTTGAAAGCTTATATCTTGTAAATGCCAATTTTGTCATTGTTTTTGAATACACTAGCTTATAGATAACCTTAAGTCTAACATATTCATACCAAAAAAGTAAAAAAAAACTTTAATTTTGATTTCACATGGACTTTAAAGTCAAGATTAGTCCTCATGAAACCTGTCTCACACATCTGAAACACCTTCTCTGCTCTAATTAAGCTGTATTTCACCTCAGTCAATCAGCCTGTGTGTAATACACTGTTCCTGCTCCCTATTTCAAAAATAAATTGCCACCTTGACAGATGACCTTATTTATGGATGTACTTGCATGTGGGTTTACTTATTTGCTCTATCCTCGCCAATCCCCGACGACCTCTTTCAGGACACTATTGGTGAGTCCTACTGAACATATCAGAAAGTTACAGCAGGTACTCGAGAGCATAACTGCGTGAGCGTACTTAATTGTATGAGATCAGAGCCGTACGCCCTGAGAAATGGAGGGTGACATGGAGTGAATTCAAAAAATGGCTGCTGACAGCCTGTGTCCAATATGGACACAGAATGACAATGTCATATAGTCACTCATTACGCAGGGTTTCCAAGGTCAAAATCGTGTCTCCAGCAGCAACAAGGCTTACTCAGAGAGCATATGTCCTTATGCTGAGACACAGTGAGTCAAGAATCAGCCTGCTCTATTTTAGTAAAGGAGCTGAAACACAGAGGCAGTGTGTTTGTGTATGCAGAGATACAGTTTGACACGGTTAACGATTTTATTGGCCAATTAAGTAGTTCTCTTTCTCTGGCCTTCTCTTTTTTTTAAAGAAATTTAGCATTACATGACTTAGTGAATGGATGCCGTCAGAATGAAAATAGAACAGTTTAAAATGCCTTAAATACTGATTTATTTACAAACATGAAGCTTTTCAATTCAAGACATTGGGTTACTTGAGGATTTTTTTTTTGTTTGTTTATTTATTTATTATTTTTTTTTAAATATCAGCTGTTTGGACTCTCATTCTGATGGCACCCATTCACTGCAGAGAATCCATTAATGAGCAAGTGATGTAATGCTAAATTTCTCCAAATCTATATTTCAAAGAAGAAACAAACTCAACACATCTTGGATGGCCTGGGGGTAAGTACAAAATTATTGGATCAACTATTTCTTTAATTCCACTATTTACTAATAAATTATTTAAATCAAATGTTGTATCAGTTTTTATTATTTAATGGACAAGAGCTAACAGTAACTAAAAATGAACAGTTGTATTTGTATTAAATAACATTAACAAAGACAAATAAATAGTGTTATTGCAGTAACTGGCATTAACTAATGGGACTTATTGTAAAACGTTACCTATTTTATATTCCCTTTAGGTTGTGCCCACTGTAAAAGTGGGTCTGGCTATAGCATGATATGCCATAACTCTTTAAATGTGTGAATTGAGGGCTGCTGTCATCCAATCCTATTAGATTAATGCCTCCTCATAATCAGATGCTAATTTAATCCCATCATCCATGTAAAGTGATTCATGTTAAAGGTGCCCCATTAATGTGTCTTCTGTAATATTCAGCTTCAGATGGTTGGAAAGAAGTTAATTATGAAGAAAAATGAGTTTCACTATTAGTGATACGGATAAGATAGAGGTCGAGAAATTTGATCAATGTTAGACCGAAAAGAGAGTAAATACATAACTAACACTACATTTTAAACATATTTTAAAACATTTCAAAATAAAAGTAACCAGTCTACAACAACACAAGTACATGAATAATCATTAAGGGGTTGTAAAAGGTTTGAAATGTACTTTAATACACTAATCACACAAGCAGGTGTACAAATGCATCTGCAATAGCTATTTCCTACCACAGCCTCATGGGTAGTTTTCAAATGCCTTGAGTTTCGTTACACCTTTAAAAATGTGCAAAAACATGCAAACCCACTACCGTCTTGGGACCAAGAAACTGGAAACTGTTAGCTGCTTTACACTCCTCTGTCAACAAATCTCAAACTAAAATAGAAAAATTTAACATTCAGTCAGGCACTTGTTAACTTATGCCACTTTTTCACTAAAAGTGTTTCTTCTTACCGTCTAGTTGAGCAGCACAAGGTTGCTTGTCACTTTTTTGTGTCACTGTAGATTTGTGCCGTATTGTGCCATTTTATTTACTGACTCAGCCAACCATGTAAACGTTTATCTACTGGCAATGAAAATCTCAGAAGAGATGGCTGGGATGGAGTCTTAAGGGTGATGGCTTTGACTTTAGTTTTATCAGGATGTTCCAGGACACCACAGAATCCTCACCTAACAAATTTGGGCTTCCATCCAGCTGGCGTGAAATGTCTTCATCTGCCACACCAACAGAGCATGGGTCAGTCTATGTGCTTTAAACTACAAAAAAAAAAAAAAAAAACACTAGCCAAAGTCTGCCTTCCTTTACAGCAGAGCACATTTCTCTCAGATATCAATGCTAGAATATAGTAAGAAATGCTCTAAAACGCATGCATAGTTTTGTCTATCTTAAGCATAAAGAGTGCACAATATTGTATTTCTATAATAATATTCATATCTCTAAGAGGATATGATGACTGAAAATATATAAGCTGGAGAAAAAAAGGAGTTGGAGTTTCAATGGTTTTGCGTTTAAGCAGCATGACACTTTTGCATTTCTCTGGAGAAAATTTTACATTGCTTTTTTTTGCACAATTTTGTAAGAAAGTGCAAAACTGGTGATAGAAATAATGGTGTACAAGAAAAAATATATATTTCAGTGCTTTTTTTTTTTAAGAAAACAAAGTTACAAAGGGGAATGCAAAAATGTTGTGGGTTGATACAAAAACTTTAAAACAAAAAAAATACTTTTTTTTTTCATACCCCTTAGGAGCCCGAAATATTCCAGCAGTTTTAAATTAAGTTCTTTTCTTAAATGTTAATATACAGTTGAGGTCAAAGCTCATACACCTTGCAGAATCTGCAAAATGTTTATTATTTTACCAAAATAATCATACAAAATGCATGTTATTTTTTATTTAGTACTGACCAGAATATTTCAAATTAAAGACGTTTACATATAGTCCACAAGAAAAAACTATAGTTGAATTTATAAAAATTACCCCATTCAAAAGTTTACATACACTTGATTCTTAATACTGTGTTGTTACCTGAATGATTCACAGCTGTGTGTAAATATCATTTTTTTTTTCATTTAGTACTGCCCTTCAGAGGCTACAGAAGATAGTTACATGTTTTACAGAAAACAAAATAAGTTACATTTACCCTGATCTTCAAAAACCCCCAGCTCTTAATGCATTTTTCCCTTCTGGACCATCAGTGAGCATTTGAACCTTCTGTAATAGTTGGGATGAGTCCCTCTGTTGTCCTCAGTGTGAAAAAATGGATCTCAAAATCATACAGTCATTGTTGGAAAGGGTTTAAATACACAAATATGCTGAAAAACCAAAGAATTTGAAGAATTTTTCTGAACACAGCTGTGGATCATTCAGGTAACAACACTGTATTAAGCATCAAGTGTATGCAAACCTTTGAACAGTGTCATTTTTATAAACTAAATTAAATTAAAACTATTTTTTGTGGACTATATGTAAATGTATTTTGTGTAAAATATCTTATTCAGGTCAGTACTTAACCAATAACATGCATTTTGCAGATTCTGCAAGGTGTATGTAAACTTTTGACTTTACCTGTATGTTTAAAGTCATATTTGGAAAACATTAACATATTTGAATACTTTTTGAATTTAATTTGGCTTCTAACCAACTTAAATTCTATTTTCGCTCATTAAAACAGAGAAAAAGAACACTGATCATGGATGCATGACTTTCATGCATAAATAGATAAACAATTCCAAAAACACAACTGAGGTGAGAATCCAAGGTGATAACATTCCACCTGTGTATTCCAGTTCAATTTCCGAACACTTCTTTTAAGAGAGAAAATTCTGTGTCAGTCTATGCAGTACAAAAGCAGGATAAGATCCTACCACAGAACCATGGCACGGCAGAATCTAAGAGTTCCCGAGAGATAGAAATAGCATGATCCATTTTATCTGAAACAGGAAAGAAGCTTTTTCCAGCTTCGCGGCACAATACCGTTAGATTACTATTACTTTCACAGCGCTAACAGTGCCTTAGGGCTGCTTTACTCAGATCCGACGGTTGAAGATGCTATTAATGCCTCACACGAGACATATACCTCCAGAAACACATATATCCATAGTAAGCTATGTCATTACTGAAGGGACATAACAACAGCAGGACATCCCACCAGATAATCTGCAGGCAAAGACGTACAAAGGACAGAGCTGCGGTTTCTTGGCCCGTCACGCAGGCAGGAAGACAGGTGCTCAGATCAGCCCGCTGACCTTTACATATCCCACCTATCCAGCGGGAGACGGCGGCACGCCGCAAAGCACCACCGATCTTCACACATTCGGGTCCTAATAACCAGCCCCCACCTCTGTACGACCCAGCGGAGATCCAGACGGAGTCACCGGCCCTTTGTCCTCCAGTTGAGGTGTGGGAGTAGAAGGGATGTTTAAAGGAAAAGAGGTGAAGAAGTGAAGGCACGGGTGGATGAGCAGGATTAGAGGAAGGCCGAGCGGAGCAAAGGAACGAGGATCAAAGATGGACACTTCACAGAAGAGCCGTGGTATGAGGGCGAACCGAGATCAGATAGAAGGTCGCCTGTCGGGAACACGCCGTTTCCATATCCATGTGTCATTGTCCGAAGCTTGATCTGCGTCTTTAAGAACAGTTGGGCAGTTGGAGGTTGTTGGGAGGTTACAGTATCCCTTTGGGGTCTCCTTGCAGGTGGCTTTTAATTTCGGTGGCTATTTGCATATATTCAATCAGTATGAGTAATTGGAGAAGGAGCAGACAGAGCAGAGATGCGACCGATTTCACCGCCGTTTAAAGAAGACGAGCCTACAGCTGTTGAGATCAGCTGATGACACAGATAATCTTGACACTGACTGATGTGTCTAATCACCAAAAGTATCAGCACAATCAATTGCCCTTCCCCACAGCATTTCAAAAAAGTGCTTTTCTCGCAGCCCAGGAGAGACGTGAGTGTTCTGGCGGCACACAAACAGAGCGAGATAATAAACGACCTTGACAATGTCAGGTGTGCCAGCGATAAAGGCCACCTACAGTACGGACCCTCCTGTTCTTCATTTGTGCCAAAGACTGCTCAGTCACTCGACTGCCAACAAGAGCCGCCGTCTACGCTGGTGGTCTTTGGTCAGGTTCAGATGCAAAGGAGGAGGCATGAATTAAGTTAGGGTTATAAGTAAGAGTTAGGGTTAAGAGTTATGCATGGCACTCTGTTCTGGCGAATTCATTTTAACAACCTCATCTCGAGCTGGGCTTCTTAGGTGGTATACTAGTGAAACATGAATCACACCAGAGTGAAATGACAGATAATAGTAGGAACTGTTCCGCGGACTACCCGGATTTGAAGGGCACAAAGTAAAATGAGGCGCAGGAATAAAAGAGCTTAGCGAAACCGTAATTATCAACATCCTGGCAAATGGAGTGCTCAGTGTTGCCATGGCATAATTGGCAGTTAGATTTTGCAGTGGCAAAGCACAAAAACATCAGCAATAATTTCTTAATGGAGGCTTATTAACATGGAGATATCTGGCAGGCACTTTGGTTGGCCAGGGTCCCTTAAAGATCCTTAAACCTCTTCAAAGACTTCAGTGTTGTAAAATAACACTCCTGATACGTTCCTGCTGCAGGCTTGCTGATATGACAGAGTGGAAAAACATCAGGATGGCTGCTTGTTTGCCAAGTCACTATCCGGTTCTTGAATTCTGATCTGAGACGTGCTTGGGCTTTCGCTTGAGCGGTCCGATAATAATCACTCAAACATTTGTAAACTATTGTACCGCTTGGCTCGTTTGAAGGCTCCGGTGGGATGACACGGCAAACAAATGATCTTTGCTCAGAAACAAAACCAAATGACTAAATCATCCTCCTTTGCGGAAAATAATAAGGGTTTCTGTACACTTTGCTGCGGTCCTCTTCTGTGATGGCTGGAAGACCCTCAATGCTGACAGCTGCCAATCAAAAGCACCACAGCAGAAGTGGACAGATGTGCTCTGCTAGCTTCTGTAAAATTGTACTTGAGGACATCATCTTGACATCTCATCCATTTTATCTCTGCCTGATCTGACTGTCGACGCTCGGGGTAAAAAGAGCATTGAGCACATGATCATAAACTCACACCAAAATAAAGTTATGTTATGCACTTGTCATGGAGTTTGTCAGAACATGTAAAGGGTCAAAAATGGAAGTTTTGACATTTATTCACACTCATGTGGTTCGAAACTTTTTTTAACCCTCTGGGCCTCTTTGGTCATTTTTGACAAAAAAATTGTTTTGAAATTTTAAAAATCGTAGCTTCAGCGGAATGTGATGACACTTGGTGACTTTTGTTGCATCAGCTATGTGAGCACACACAAAACATCACTGACATATTTCGGATGTTAAAGGGTCACACAAAAGAGTCACACTTGGCTCCTTCGCAGTCAAAAATGGCCGACATAGTCAAATAAAATTTTATAAATATTGCATAGTATCATAAAAACTCCTCAAAATTATAAATAATAATCACAAAATATTATTGAATAAAAATGTATTTCATTGATTTTCCTGAAGAAAAAAGTTCCTAAGTGTGACTCCTAAACAAAGAGGCCCAGAGGGTTAACTACTTTCTTCAGAAGTAGTTCTGAAAAATCTACTAAATGAACAATTACAACGAAGAGGAGTTGTGCTTTTCAAACTCCAAAAGAGAAAAAAAGAAGACTTTGGAATGATATTCTCTAATAATCAATCAATCAATAAACAAACTTTATTTAATTGAAACTTTATTTAAATGATAATATCTAACATTTGTAGTGGGTAGAAAAAATGCACTGTCAAATGAATACAAAGGAAACATTTTCCTGATAACACTAATTATTAGCTTTGGGTTTAGCACAGTGATAATTTAAAATCACATTAATTTATTAAAAATGAAAATATTTTTCCATTCTACCATTTTTGTCTGGAACCTTTTTTTTTTGTGGTGCTTGTTTTGTAATTAAGAGGTTTGACAGCCTGAGCCCTCATTCGCTTTAATTATATTGTAACACTTAAGAAATGTAGGGTTTGGCATAACATGAGAGTGAGTAAATGAATAGCATTTACAATTATCCCTTTTTAAGCTACACTCTTAAAAATAAATGTGCTTTAAAAGGTTCTTCAAGCAATGCCATAGAAGAACCATTTTTTGGTTCCACAAAGAACCATTCAGTCTAAGGTTCTATAACCTTTCTTTCCTTTTTCTAATCTGAAGAACCTTATTTGTCAATAAGAATTTATTGTGAAACAGAAAGGTTCTTCAGATGTTAAAGGTTCTTTATGGAACCATTTAGACAAGAAGGTTCTTCTATGGCATCGCGAAGCACCTTTCTTTTTAAGCGTAATAACAAAAACATTCTCTAAAAATATGATGGGAAAAGCCTTAGAACAGCTATATGCTGCTTGGCCAAATGAAACGTATAGAAACCGTATATTTTCCACCCAAGTGTTGATGGCACAAGCTGTTATCGACTTAGTAATCTAACAGGATGCTGCTGTCACATCTATATGAACAACTATTCAGTCTTGCAGTGGTTAGCAGATCCGGCTGAACCTTTAGTCTCTGAGGATGACAGATTTGGCTAACTGCTGTGCTACAACTCCAAGACCTACACAACCTCTCCTTCATGTTATCACAGCAACCGCAAAGCACCTGGAAAGGGGTCGTGGGTCACTTCCCAGCAATCCTTACTGTTGCCTCATACCCTAAGAGTGTTCTGATTGGAGGCTGAGGGTGGGCCGACCCAGACACATTGAAACACGGGCAAAGACATAAGGGGAGAAAAACAGAATGAAAATCATCATCATTCATCTCAAGATGCCATTGTCAGCCACATACACAACCTTGCGGTTTGGATTTCCCTTTGAAGTATCCTCTTCCATCAGCCAGGAGTGAGAATGCAGCTATCATTTCAGACAGCACTTACTGGAAAAGGTGAATATGAGACTGCAAAGCTGTCAGCCCTCGCTGAATTTAGACAGCATATTTGGGGAATGGCAAGATATTTTATTAATGATTTTTTTCTTTTTATCAGAATATACAATGAGCCTTTCTTGGAAGTCTGTATACTATATAAAAGTTTACATACATCTTGTAGAATCTGCAAAATGTTTATTTTTTAACCAAAGTAAGAGGGATCATACAAACTGCATGTTATTTTTTGTTTACTACTGACCTGAATAAGATATTTCACATAAAAGACGTTTACATATAGTGTACAAAAGAAAATAGTTGAATTTATAAAAATGACCCTGTTCAAAAGTTTACATACACTTGATTCTTAATACTGTGTTGTCACCTGAATGATCCACAGCTTTTTGTAGAGATGGTTTCAGCATTTCTGTCTATTTGAACCCATTCCAACAATGACTATGATTTTAAGATCCATCTTTTCACACTGAGGACAACTGAGGGAATCACATGCAACAATTACAGAAGGTCTTCTTGAATTTCTTGAATTTTATAGATCAGGGTAAATTTAACTTATTTTGTCTTCTGAGGAACATGTAAGTATTTTCTATAGCTTCTGGAGGGCAGTACTAAATGAAAAAATATCATTTAGGAAAAATAAGAAAAATGTACACATCCTCATTCCATTCAAAAGTTTACACCTCTGGCCCTTAATGCATATTTTTTCCTCCTGAAGCATCAGTGAGCGTTTGAACCTTCTGTAATAGTTGCATATGAGTCCCTCAGTTGTCCTCAGTGTGGAAAGATGGATAAATTTCATACTACTGTATGCTTGCATGATAGTGACAGGCTCAAAGGTGATGTTTTTTTCATTCTGTAAAAATAATTTTTGAACATAAGACATTTAAGACAAGTTATTTCATGTATCTTTTTTTTTAACATCATATTTACCAATTCATGTGTAAAATAAATCTTTCTTTAACCAGATGGTTTTACAAGCTACTTAATCTTCAATGTTAATGTTACTTAATCTTAAAATTAAGCTACATTAAAAAATAATAATAATAATAATAATAATAATGTCGAGAAAAAATCTTAAACCAGTCAAATTATCTGAAAAAAAGATAAATGTAATTTGTCATATCAATCAACCCCATCATGCATTGTGCTTTTTATATAGTGATAGCACAATAAACACTGTAATCAAGTACATTGTCTCAACTAATTGTAATGCATTATAATAGACAGATTTTTATCTGGATCAAATGGATAATTTAGCCATTGGTGGTTTTGTCACCCACATGATTGGAATGGACAACTTTCATGATTCTTTTATGCTGCTTTTACATCTTTTTGAAGCTTGAAAGCTTCAGCCCCCATTCATTATAATGGTACTGTAAAAAGCGAATAGTATGTTAATAAAACATTTTGTCCAATATTCACCAAAAAAAAGAAAATCACACAGGTTTGGAATGACATGAGGGTGAGTATTTTTGTGTGAACTATTCATTTAAAGCAACGTGCAAAATATCAGCTTTAAACAAGCTCTGCCATATGTTTTTTTTTTTCACTGTTGCTGCAGCTGTGTATGAAAGCATTATATAAATAGATGTGAAAAATCTCTAATTTTGTGGACATTGCTGAAGTTCTCAGAACTGCTTGCATGGCATTAGCAGGCTGCTGGGTGGGCGGACGTCAGGCGGAGGGTCTTCTGACTGAAGGCTCTGACGTTGAGTGTTCCTGACAGCTCTGAAACAGGTCAGATGAGACGAGCCCCAGCGCTTTGATTGCTAACTGACACATTAATATGTATTGTGTCTGCAGATGCAATTATATTCAGGGCAGTGTGTATTATTATAAATATCAACACCTGGCTCATATAATTTGAGGGTCCCTGGCCGGCACTCAACCTTGGATTTCAATCTAACTTTCCGAGAACAGGTTTCTGTAATTACCATTTCCATCTGAGATTGAGACAAGGAAGAAGAGAGGGAAAAAAAGAGAAATCCCAGTGTGCATGGAAAACTTACAAACTACAAATGCAAGAGTACTGTTATTAGCATCCAGATATGTAGCTCTCTTTAAAACTTTTACATTATTCTTTGTTTCCCACCCTCGCTAATAAAAGCATTAGAGCTGTGGTGTGAATTTGAAAGAAAGAACGAAAGAGAAAAGAAACTCAAATGAATCAATGATTCTTTTGAACAACTTACTTTCTAATGCATTTATGTAATGTATCTTCATCATTAGATATGAGAGACAGAAGAAATTATAGAATAATGCATCTGATTATTTGCTTCGTTCACACGGCTGTAAAGCTACATGTTCAATACAATATCTTAAAAAAAACTGTGATATAGTATTTTGTCATGCAACATTGCTTGTTGTCAACAAAAGCATCTTGAACTGGAAAAGCTAGACTATTTTTTAAGCAACTGAGTTACTGTCACGCTACTAAGAAATATTTATGCAAGCAGCATCCTTACATTCAGGACAACATGGAACAAAGAGAAAGTCTCTATGGGAGCCGTGACTGACGCACAAGTTCTGTATACCAGACAATGACTACTTTTATTTTATGTATTATTATTTTTATGAATAGCCTTCAGACAGGATATTTCTTTATGGTATTTCACAATGAACGAACCTGAAGGCTGCTTGACGACATTCTTTCTACTTCAGTGGAAAGCAACACAAACAGTAGATATAAGATGCATCTTTTCAGCTAAGCTTTGATCAGCGCAAACATCTCAAGTGGAGTCAACCAGAATGGACCTCATGTACTTCCTTAATAAATGCTTCTGGTTTTAACGTGAAGGTACGTATTATTCTGGAGAAAAAGAAGCTTGCATCAAAATGTAGTAACTCTCTTTGTTATCTTTTATCAAAATGTAATAACTTGCTCTTTCTCTGAAATTACTTGTTTTCCGCTTATGTTGCTTCCTGTAGGTCACACAGGCTATAATGACTAAAAAAAGGTGTTTATTTAACCATTTTTAACAAACATTTAACTCCTACTTTTCACGATTCAATCAAATTTCAAGTGATCCAAATAAAGTCCCATCCTACACTTTCATTTGGTGAGTATTTTGTTATCCTGCATAAAGTTACAAAAGCAAAATGGAATACAAACAGAAAAGTTGGTTTCAAAAGTAATGTATTACAATATGTCATTACTCCCTAAAAAAGTAACTAATTACGTTAGTTGCTTTTTAAAGTAAGGCATTACGCTACTTTTGCGTAACTTTTTGGGCAGGGCTTGCTTGTTTGTTATTAAAATAAAAAGTTCTGTGTTTGGCAAATGTAAAAGCCCTTTTACACCAGAATCCTCAGGCTAATGGAAAAGTAAAATCACGTCTGTCCAGTAAAATGCAGAAGAAAGTTCAACACTCTTCAGCAATAAAATTTTGCTTTTTAGTATGGTTGCATTCGATCATCAAAGGTCAGCAGCAAATACACTAGTTAATAAAATTTGTTTAAATACATAAAGGATATTTGTATTATTCAAGATTTAATTATTGCAGGTTTGTGTTATATTCTGAGTTGGATTTTACTGTTTTTATTCATTTTGTGGAATACTGAATTTGTGTTTTTGTGAGTGAGATGAATGAATGCATGTTGACATTTACTCTAGAAGTAACATCTTGCTCCCAGTTTCTCTCAACATGGGAACAGGAGAGCTTTCAATCGATAAACGTGAAAAAAAGTAACTTGGGTTACTTATTTGAAAAAGTAACTTTAATTTCTTGCTAATAAAAAGTAATGTGTTACTTTAGTTACTTGAGAAAAAGTAATCTGAGTAAGTAACTCACGTTACTTGTAATGCATTATCCTCAACACTGTAAATTTGTATAGTTAAGTGTGTAATTGACCCTTCACCAGAAGTTTGATTGACAGGCGATCTAACCAATCATAATCAATCATAATGTTGAATCTGACATTTTGTCCGAAAAAAAAAACAAGCAATTGGAGTAGATTAACTTAAACTTGAAAAACGATGTGTTTTGACATATTTCCCTGGTTAAAACAATACTTTCTGATGTTCATTTATGTTTATGTTGTGCTCCTAAACTAGTAAAGTGGAAGAGATGATCAGTTCACATGCCGCTTGAATTGAGGCGCTACAGCGATCTGTCACAAATAAATTAAAGAGCCCCAAAATGGTACTTACTGTTTA